>NW_028318154.1:1962500-2192500 GCF_062004578.1 Staurois parvus
TTGAAGAAAAAATAGTTCACCTGTTACAGAGTGCTTAGTGGCTAAAAAGCAATCAATTAATGTACATTTGATGTTATATGTTTGGTCCAAAGGAACACTTGTTCACCTCCATTGACAATTAGAAGGAAATATTGGAGGCCTAACAATGTTGGCTCCATTTAAATAAGAGGGGTCTTTAAAACGTTTCTGCAGTTTATCCATATATATGTGTTTGTGTATATATATATATATATATATATATATATATATATATATATATATATATATATATACATATACATACACACTATATATTTTTCTTTTTTTAATGATAGTACTTCTAACAATTAACTGATTGGTCTGTAGAAGCCCACAAGATAAGGCTGTTCTTCTGTTAAATGGTTGTTGGAAAAGCTGATATATATATATATATATATATATATATATATATATATATATATATATATATATAAAACCAATTTCTATGGTGAATTGCTTTTGGGGGTCCATTGGTTTACCAGGTTTTTTCCTTTATAAGTAGTGTTGGCAATATCATCTCCTCACAGATTCCCACTCAATTTTACTGAATAGGAACATTCACCCAAGCACAAAGTTGCTGTGCAGGGAGCCACCAACTAATTACAGTACTTGAGGATGGTAAGATTGGGTTTATGCATGTATGACCTTTTCTATTAGGTCTATGAGGTCTCGTAAGGTTTTTCAGTGTAATAAGGGAAAAACCTATCTGGGGCTGCTGGCATTTACCAGCTTTTTAAAATCTGTCCCACAATCTAATTTGCATTGTGAATTTCCACCATTAATTGTGTAATCCTAATTTTTTTACTGTGATGCATAATAAGAGCCAAATTTGTAATACTTCCAGTGAGCGAGAGGTTAAGCAGCTATTCTTAATGTTCAGATATTACAAATATAAACTCAACTGTGTTAATAAAGGCAACACTCTACCCCCAATGTGTGATCAAATACAATAGTGAAAAATATACATAATGTACTTATACATAACAATAAACAATATAACAATAACATAGAAAAGTGCGTTGAAGTGCTTCCACACTGAATAGGAGAAACAGTTACAATATAACTAGTCCAATGTGAGTGATATACACCACTTCTTAAATAATACAGTACTCCACAGTGAATTATTCCACTTCTCCACTGTGCACAAAAAGCTTTTATTAAAAGCTTACCAAAATATGTTGACCATCTACAGTATTTATGAATGGTCATAATAAGCATGTGTATATATCTCCCGGCTGCTCCATTATGCCACAACACTCAGATTAGCCACAAGACTCCACTCCCAGGTATAATACAGTTGCATATGTTTGGTAAACTGATAAACCACAATACCTTTAAATCCTTTAAAACTGTATTTATTAAATCAAGAGAATCCACTTACAGGTGAAACTCAAAAAATTAGAATATCGTGCAAAAGTTCATTTATTTCAGTAATGCAACTTAAAAGGTGAAACTAATATATGAGATAGACTCATTACATGCAAAGCAAGATAGTTCAAGCTGTGATTTCTCATAATTGTGATGATTATGGCTTACAGCTCATGAAAACCCCAAATCCACAATCTCAGAAAATTAGAATATTGTGAAAAGGTGCAATATTCTCAGCCTAAAGTGTCCCACTCTAATCAGCTAATTAAGCCATAACACCTGCAAAGGGTTCCTGAGCCTTTAAATGGTCCCTCAGTCTGGTTCATTACGAATCACAGTCATGGGAAAGACTACTAACCTGACAGTTGTGCAGAAAACCATCACTGACACTCTCCATAAGGAGGGAAAGCCTCAAAAGGTAATTGCAAAAGAAGTTGGATGTTTCCAAAGTGCTGTATCAAAGCACATTAATAGAACGTTATGTGGAAGGGAAAAGTATGGAAGAAAAAGGTGCACAAGCAGCAGGGATGACCACAGCCTGGAGAGGATTGTCAGGAAAAGGCCATTCAAAAGTGCTGGGGACTCTCACAAGGAGTGGACTGAGGCTGGAGTCAGTGCATCAAGAGCCACCACACACAGACGGATCCTGGACATGGGCTTCAAATGTCGTATCCCTCTTGTCAAGTCGCTCCTGAACAACAAACTATATTTGTCTTATCTCTATTCTCTTCTTTTTTTTTTTTTCCATCCCCTACATCTCTTCTTACATTCTGTTATACCTTTGTGATCAGTACTGCTTTGACCTGAAGAAGGGGACACTTACCGAAAGCTTGTCCTCAAAATAGTTTGTTAGCGCAAATAAAAAAAGTATCACGGGAAGTACTCAATTGTTTCCTCCTTCAACACAATTCATTCCCGCTTAAGGCCTATAAAAACTCAATAATGAGACATTTAGTTAATCCTGCAAACTGACCCTTTGAGAATCCACTAGTCCTCTTACCATACAACAGTAGTTTTGTGGGTTAGAAGACATAAAATGTATTGAAGACCTCACCAGCTCCCCAAAAGGCACTGAATGCAAATTCAGGACCGCTTGCTTCTTTTGGAATGAATTTACCTGTAGTGCCAGCTATAAACAACTACTCACAGGATCAATCTGAGGTCTGCAACTAAATGTTGGTAGAAATCCCATCTGCCTGACCTTGAGTGAATGATACTATCCAGTTACTTTGAACTCTGGATCATTGAAACATACCTCAACCATATACCTCTGAAAATCGGATTCTCACATATACAGGACCGTTACCACTGAACTCTAGCGACCCACCTTTATTTTGTTTATGGCTCATGAACCCCAATCACCCCCTTCTGGTATTAGATCCATTTAACTTCCATTTTCTAGTTCTGCATTTACAGTAACCCACTTTCTATATCCCTTGTCTTTTACTCCCCATATTCTTCCCAAAGTCCTTACACCTTTAACAATAAAAATGTATAGCATTGATATCTTTAATGCACCATACTGCTGAACAGAAAGTGATATTATTGATCTCTGTCTCTGCCTTGTTCTAGTGCTACATAGTACTGTCAGTTCATGTACCAAGCTCACTGTCTACATTATAACAATAAACAGCACCCTGCAACAGCCAGCGCCCAGCACCCAGCCAGCAGCCGGCACCCAGCCTAGGCCCAGAGGCCACTCCAGACCACCCAGCGAACCGAGACACCGCCGCTCTCTCCAGTGGGGTAAGCAGCCATCACCCCCACCGAAGCTGCCACCACTACCACCTCCACCAACACAGGTACCCAGGGAAGCCACCGCCACAGGGAGGGAGAGCCCCTACCTCCTGCTCCTGCTCCCATCTTTCCTGCTTACACTCAGAGGGAAAGCCACCAGCTCCTGTCCTGCCTGCACCATTAGGGAATATCACCAGCACCGAGAGGGGACCACAACAGCGCAGAAGGCTCTCGCACAGCCGCACACCTCACGGACACCCCGGCGGGCTCCCTGGCCCTCTCCACCAGCATCAAGAGCCACCCCTGCAAGACAGGAAACAGCCGCACAACGCTCCTGACCTGACCACCCAGAGACCACTCACACCGACCCTAGCTCAACTTGACCTAAAGACTAGAGCCCTAGATGTAAGACAACATAACACAAACCCCACTGCGCACCAGACTGTCTCCAATCAAGCACCCCTGGCAACCATCCATCCACCCCCGATCCCCTCTCCCTGCTCCCCTAAACTCCAGCTACCGGAAGACACAGCAACGAGATACGCCACTGCACGCTGGACTATCGGCAGCCAAGCCTCCCACCACTCCTGTCCGCCACCCCGTGCACCTCCCAAAAATGCCTCTTCCACTTCTCCTTCTCATATTCCTCTCCTCCGTTCCCAAAATCTATTCCCTATATCCCTCTGCTCCTCCCAAACAACTGTATATTGTGTCCTCACTGCTTCCTTCGCCCCTCTACGGCACCCACCACCTCCTCCTAATACTCCACTCTCCCACTGACCCGAACACCTCCACTGGTAGACTTACATGCTCCTGCACATCCCGCTCCCATGCCACCTTTCTCACCCACCTTCTCCTAACCGCGGGGGACATCTCCCCGAACCCTGGCCCTCCACCACCTCGCTCACCCACACAGCACCCTCCCACTTCCACGTCCTGCCGCAACCCTCTCAACCTAGTATCTGTCCCCCTGCTCCCTAAAACCACCCCCCCATTTTCGTGTCACTCCTAAATGACCGATCGGTGTGCAACAAGCTCACCACCATCCACGACCTCTTTGTTTCCCGCTCCCTCAACCTCCTAGCGATCACGGAAACCTGGATCCAGGCCACTGACTCTACCTCCCCTGCTGCACTCTCCTATGGTGATCTCATCTGGACCCACTCACCCAGACCCAACGGTCGTAAAAGGTGGTGGGGTTGGTTTGCTCCTGTCACCACAGAGCACCTTCCGAGTCCTCCCAAACCCCCCTTTTCTATCCTTCTCCTCCTTCGAGGCCCACTGCATCCGACTATTCTCCCCAACCCCCCTGAAGATTGCCATAATCTACCGGCCTACTGGACCCGTATCCTGCTTCCTTAATGACTTTTCTGCATGGTTACCCTTCTTTCTCTCCTCCGAGCTACCCACCATCATCCTTGGGGATTTCAACATCCCTGTCAACATCGACAACCCGGCCTCATCCCAACTCTTCTACTTAACCTCCTCCTTTGCACTCACACCTCTGCGATCCCCACAACCTCACTAACACCCCCTTCCCTCTCTCGGACCGCAACCTTATTACCTTCTCTGTCTCCTCATCCTCAAATGCCTACCTCTCCAAATGCCATACTACTACCAGCCGTAACCTCCGCAACCTGATCCCTGCCCCCCTCCACTCTGCAGCTGATCAACTTCACGAAAGCATCCTCCCCCTGTCCTGCTCCGACCTGGCTATGACTGCCTATAACAATTCGCTGTCAACCACTCTTGACTCAGTAGCGCCTTTAACCACATGAAACATCAGACCCCGACCACTCCAGCCTTGGCAGACTGATCACACCAAAACTCTCAAACAACACAGTCATGCCCTGGAGCGACTATGGCGCGAAACCAGATCCCAACAAGCCTTCACCCGCTATAAATCCGCCTTCCACACATACACCTCCACCCTCCACGCTGCCAAACAAGCCTACTTCCTGACCCTCATCAAGACCCTCTCCTCCAATCCTCGCTGACTTTTCTCCACCTTTAACTCTCTACTCTCTCCGCCCCCACCTCCACCCAGCACCTCACTCACTGCCCTTGAGATTGCCGATCACTTTAAAAACAAGACTGACACAATTCGCAAGGACATCGCCGCTCCTCAAACTGCCTCCAAACCCATCCCCTCTCACACAGGTACCCCCTCATCACCCCTCTCCCTCGGCCTCACCACTGCTCTGACCTCCACCCCACCTAACATTCCTCACACTGAAGCCCCCTCCACACCTTCGACCTTACTACCATCGAGGAGGTCACCAAGGTCTTTTCTGACGCCCGCCTCACCACCTGCCCCCTTGACCCTATCCCCTCACAACTCCTACGACCTCCCTACCCCTCCATCCTGCGCTCCCTCACCCATATCTTTAATCTCTCCCTCTCTTCCGGCACATTCCCCTCGCCTCTGAAGCACACGCACATCACTCCCATACTTAAAAAGCCGTCCCTGGACCCCAACGACCTGAACAACCTCAGACCCATCTCCCTGCTCCCATTCTCATCCAAACTCCTCGAGCGCTTAGTCTATAATCGCCTAAGCTCTCACCTCAACGACAACAACCTCCTCGATCCCCTACAGTCCGGCTTCCGTCCCCTACACTCCACCAAAACTGCCTTATTCAAACTCTCCAACGACCTTCAAACCGCCAAAGCTAATGGCCACTATTCAGTGCTCCTACTCCTCGACCTCTCCGCTGCCTTCGACACAGTCGACCACCCCCTCCTCCTCAAAAAACTACACTCCCTCGGCCTCAGAGATTCTGCTCTCTCCTGGCTCTCGTCCTACCTATCACAACTCCTTCAGCGTTACCTATAACACTACCACCTCCCCCTCGCTCACCCTCTCTGTTGGGGTCCCTCAAGGCTCCGTCCTCTGGCCCCTTCTCTTCTCCATCTACACCTCCTTCCTTGGCCAACTCATACACTCTCACGGCTTCAACTACCACCTCTATGCCGATGAGACACAAATCTATCTCTCTACCCCTCGCCTCACCCCCTCTGTCTCCGCCCAAATCACAAACCTACTAAACAACATATCAGACTGGATGTCGCTCCACTTCCTTAAACTGAACCTCTCCAAAACTGAGCTCCTAGTCTTCCCCCCAGCTCACACACCACCCCCCACTGACTTCTCCATCACGTCCAGCAATGCCACTATCAGGCCCACCCCGCAGGCCAGAGTACTTGGTGTCATTCTGGACGCCAACCTATCCTTCCAGCCCCAAGTCCAATCACTAACAAACTCAAGCAGACTCCACCTCCGCAACATCGCCAAAATCCGCACGTTCCTAACCCCAGAAACCACTAAACAGCTCATCCACTCCCTCATCATATCATGACTCGATTACTGCAACTCCCTCCTTACTGGCCTGCCTCACCACAGGCTATCCCCGCTTCAGTCGATCCTGAACACAGCAACCAGACTCATTCACCTCACCAACCACTCCATTTCTGCCACCCCCCTCTGCCAATCCCTCCACTGGCTTCCAATTGCACAACAGATCAAATTCAAAATCCTAACACTGACATACAAAGCTGTCCATCATACTGCCCCAAACTACATCACCGACCTAATATCCAAGTACCGCCCAGCACGCACACTCCGCTCCTCACAAGACCTCCTTCTCTCTAGTTCCCTGCTCTTCTCCTCCCATGCCCACCTCCAGGACTTCTCCAGGACATCACCTATCCTCTGGAACTCCCTACCCCAATCTTTCAGACTATCACCTACTCTCCTCTCATTTAGGTGCACCCTGAAAACCCACCTCTTCAGGGAAGCCTATCCCACCCCCTGCTAATTGCTGACCTCCTCCACTCTTCCTACCACTCCATTCCCCACAGCTATCTCCTCCTGTACCACTATACCCTCCCTCCTAGATTGTAAGCTCGAAAGAGCAGGGCCCTCGAACCCCTTGTGCATCACATTGTATTGTTTTCCCACTGTTGCATGTTCTGTCTCCCTTTGTAATGTACAGCTCTGAGCGAACTGTTGGCGCTTTTTAAATACTGTATAATAATAATAAATAATAATCTATATTGATAACTGGATCCCTTGTTACATGATGTAAAGAGTAATCAATATTGATGCTTCTCTTAAATAAAAATGCATTAAAAAGTGCATGTAGTACTTTGTCTGATCTTCCTACGTGCCCAGTATTGCTAACTGCGATGTTGGACTGCATGTCCCTTCTTGGCGCATAGCCACCTAAAACCACAGCTAGAAACAAGACATCTGCTTTGCCAGCAATAGCTTGTCTCCTGCTCTGAGAACATGCCCAAAGCAAGCACTGGCAAGTGGAATACAGGTAAGGCAAGATCTGTTTAGACTTGATGGATGATAACTGGGCTTCGGGTATTTTCAGAAGTTAGGGACCAAGGGGCAAGTTTTTGGAAGCGGGTGAGAATGTAAAAGGCCATTTGGCAAAGGTCAGCTCTATTCCAGAGGGATATGTTTCTAGCTCTTGGATGATGTGGAAATTGCATATGTTAGGCCTCGAAGTGGCTATGTGAGCTGTTGCAGTGGGCCTGTGTGCTCTGGCTTTCTTGGTGACCAGTCCAGGTAGCCAGCGATCAGCAGAGGACAGAAGTATTCTAAGGTAATAAGAGCTTAATGAGGCACTCTCTGAGGCAGTGGTGGTCAACCTATTTAATATAGTAAGCTTTACATGTGGACCCTGACATAATCAAAATGCCACACATTATATTTAGTGAATATAATGCTGCAGATATCCATCAGAGAGTGCAGACAATACAATACAATAGCAGATGGTCAAAGAATATGGGCATGAGACCCCAGATATGCCACAGATGATTTGACATTATGCATGATCAAACATGCTATTGGAAATGTTGAAGACTGTGGACATGCTTTAGGAGACAGCCATAGACTGCAGACAGATTACATAAGACTGTAGAGATCGCGGTTTATACAGCTGCTTTACAAATCAATTATTCCATGTGTGTGCTCTTTACAGCCTCCTATAAAAAGACTTGACCCGCATTTGATATTTCAAAATATGTTATAAAAGCATAAAAAGGGAAAATGGATGGACAGTACAGAAAAAGTTAGGGGATGAGAAAGAAGTAAACCAAACAAACCATTTAAATACAGGAATGCAGTCTAAAAATATTTTTCCTTCATCTGCCTGAGTAAGCTTCTTGGTTAGGAAAACAAACTGTCTGCAGAGGCCCTTAGGGCTGCACAATAAGTGGCAAAGGTACTTATGTGGCCCCTGGGCCACAGGTTAGGCACCTAGGCTCTGAGGAGTATGCAAGGTTGAAAGTGAGTACATCCTGCATCTATCTGCAACTCCATGCCGTATACCAAAAGAAATGTGGGAAAACAAACCCCTCTGCCAACCCAGCTTTAACCTGAAAGGCTCCAGGAGTGCTGTGTCCAGGCCTAATAGCTGGGGCTGCCAATTTTTGTTTGGAGAGTTGCTGTGCTACCCACTCCGTCCCATTCAGAAAAGCATCCAGTGTCATCAGTATATTTACATTCCCATACAAAGACACTGTGCTACGTTAGAGAATCTAAGGACATTATTCTTGTGTTTAAGGGGGTTTCCAATAACTATGTTGAATGAGTGTGCAGTATGAAAGGAAAATTGCTTTCTTTTTTTTTTTAAATCAGCATGAAAAAATACACTTCTAATCTTTTGTCTTGTACAGTGAAGTGAGCATGGTGCTAAGCCAGCATCCGGGCAGTGTGCCAGCTGTCACAGAAACTTTAGTGTACCAGGACTGAGGAGAGAAGGCAGATGTTTGACAGATGCTCCCTGATCCGATAGACTCACCAAATCTTCCTCTAGCCACATTGCTCAGGTATTGTGTCTGCTGAGCTTTGCCTGGGGTTAGGTCATAACATAGACATTCTTACTATTATTACACAGGCGTGAAGGGCTCTGAGAGCTGGTCTGCTTATGCTACAGAGTGGGTAATTGGAAAATAATAGCATCCTTTCAAAAAAAAATTAATTGTACGCTACATGTCTACAAGGTCACGCTTGTGTCTTTTTTCAGGAAGAATTTGAATTTGTAGAATGCAAAAAAATACTCTATTTGGAAGAATAGCAGAACTGCTATGTACAAATGAAATTAAACATCACAGTCATAATTATCTCAACATTTCACAACTAATCCTATTATAAACAAATCACCTTTGTGTTATCTATGGCTGGCCATAGGTTAAAAAAACATTTGGGAAGATATGACAAACACTCAATGAATATTATTTGAATATTCAAAGGCTAGTTGCCTGATAACGTTCATGCGTAGGGTTGTATGTATGTGAATAAGGCTAGGTTCACACTGTTGGTGGTTCGGCTGGCATTTGCACAGGTACAGCAGCCCATTCATTTGAGCCCCATGTGGTTTCACACACCAGAAAATGCACTGCATTTTCTGAATCTGATTCGTGGGGTGCTATTAGCAATAAATGGAATCTCCATACAACTGCAAAAAAGCAGCATGTTTTGCCTGCGGATTAGTGAATACACATGATTAGAGCTAGTTTTTTCTTCAGGTTGGGGAACACATGTGAACAGCACACATTCCCCAACCTGCATATGTGTGAACCTAGGCTAACACAAAGGCTTGTTTGGGTTTTTTAAGCTTTTAGAATAATTACATTTATTTTCTGATAATTTGTGCTTTGAACAGTAGCAGCTATTTATAAAACTTAATTTGTTCTATGTGTTAAATTATCATTTGTGCTAATTTCATTTATTGAAACAGATTATCTGCAGAATAAACATTACTACATGTAGGAAGAAGAGTTTGACTGATATTTTTTTGTCTGTGATAATTTTTATACCTGGAATGCTGTGACATTGTTTGTGTTTTTTGAATATTCCAATAATATTAAATGACTGTGTTGAATGTTCCCAAAATCAACCAATCTATACCCAGCCTCGGCAGCAGCCTTAACCTCTAACACGTGCAGACATGAAAAGAACCAGGGACTCTGCACAGAGAAAAAAGTAATTCTTGCACATGGGCTGCAGCCATTTTTAAGTACACATAAACTGCTAATGTAAATGCTGTCAAAACTCAAGGCTATTCAGGAGCTTTTAATACTCTCAGATTTTTGTGCTAATGCGACTGATAACAACTGTGATCCCTAGTCCTACCTAGCTGATTATACATGGATGTTTATACATATGGTGTGATCCATGTTTGCCATGCATGCTTTTTATTTCTCCAAAAAGTACCACAGGATGTTCACGCACACATTTTTCTTAAACAAAAAAACAAAAAAATTAGGCTGTGCTGTTGTTTAAAAAAGTCAGTTTAGGCATTTAGGATTGAATTCTGTATTCCAGCTAGTTTAACATTTTATATGCAGTACAATACCCTGATGCTTATAGTTAGCGCAGGCTTTTTACAAATTATACTTTTTTTAGTCTCTTTTTATGGTAGCCACGCGCACATGGTACAGTTATATTTCTCTAACGATATAGGTATTTAAAATACTGGCAGCATTTAAACAGACTAAAAAATAAAAATAAAATACTTTTTATTTTATTTTAGGCCTGCTAAGGCTTAGAAGGTATACATTAGGACACTAAAGAGTCAATTCTAAAGTAAACCGTCTTTGTTAATATGTTTCTGGTACAATAATTTTTATTCGTTTTTTCCTTTTTTCTTGTTTGAAAAAATAATAAGGTATAAACATTTAGAAAATAAGGTCCCTCGCAGGGGACCAATTAGCAGATATACAATACAATCAGAGACACTTAAATAGATTAGCCTTCAACAAAAGAGTGCCCCAACTAGAGCAAAGTGAACCTGAGTAAAATACTCAGCAGAGTTAAATCGCAGAAGCGGGCCGCAGGGAAGTAGGGGTGGGGGAGGGGGGATAACATAGCAGAAGATCAAGGAGGAGAGAAGTACAGTTAGAAAAAAAGAGTTAAGAAGAAAGAATCAGAGATAAGAGAACCTGAGGGCAAGGACCCCCCTTAAAAGCGGTATGAACCCAAGCTGTATTCGGGAAGTGAGGGGTGAGCATAAGACCACCAAGGGTTCCAAATTTTCAGGAACCGAGGAAGAGAATCATTAAGGATACTCAACATTTTCTCATGAATCATAAGGGGTGGTCATAATATTCCTTACTTCCGCAACCTGAACAGTTGGTTTCTTCCAGGCCCTAGCAATGGCCCTTTTAGCCATTATGAAAAGATAGGTAGCCAATCTCTGCTGATGGGACAAGAGGCCAGGAAGTGGGCAATTGAGGAGCGCATGACGGGGATCTCTACGGAAAGTAGAGTGAAAAAGGGTCAACAAAAGGCCTTGGACTCTGGACCAAAAGCCCACTAATCACGGGCACGTCCACCATACGTGTACCTCATCTCCACAGATTCCACATCCTCTAAAACATCCATTGCCACAGGATAGGTTCGCATGGGCTATCAGTGCCAGGACCCAGTACCATCGGAGAAGGACCTTATATGCCACCTCCATAGTGGTGGTGTTAAAAGAACATTTGGCCACAGCCGACCAGACACTACTCCAAACCTGTGTGGGCAAGATGGACAGTGAGATCGCATTCCCATTATAAAACATAGGGATGGGAGCCAGGAGAATGTTTCAAAAGAAGGTGTGAATAGAGTAACAAGATGGTTCCCCGGATACCAGGGGAGTGCTGGCAAACGTATTCGAACTGTGTTTTCTGAAAGGGAAAGATGGATTCAAGACAAACAGAGAAAATCCAGTGTCTGAGCTGTATATAAAGATATCATTTTGTCAATGGGGCCCCATGAGTTTCACGAATAGAGGACCAGGAAGGGAACAAAAGAGAGTTCAAAAAGTGATGTACATGACAGTAGCCGTGAGCGGGCCACCAGGCAAAGGCGTGGAGTTTTGTTAGACCCAGGGGGAATAGGGGATTGTGGTTAATACGTTTCAAGTTTATTTTTTGTGGCTAGTGCCCACACCTTTGTGTACACGAAAGATGCATTGGTTAATTCCACAAGCAGGGTCACTAGTAGTGCAGAGCTTCCCCAGCCAGAGTTATGGGTGTGGCCTCCTAATGGGGAAGGCCCTAGAAATGGACTGTGGGTATGTAGTGGGATCATCTCCTAGCTCCCTGCTATATATCATAACTGACATGTGTTGCTCCAATTTCTCAAATTTAAGAAGCAGTGATGTCCTTCTGTTTTTTTAAGAAGCATTGCTGTCATCCCATATATTTTAAAACCAGTGACTTCACCCCTATATTAGTGGAGAAGTGATGTCCTCCCTAATATTAGTGGAGAAGTGATGTCATCCTTCAAATGTGGAGACCATCAGTGTCATCTCTCTGATTAGCTGCCCACCCCTTATTTTACTGACACCATTTTAACACTTACTGGGGTCACCTCCTGTCATCAAAGCAGATGTGTACACTGATATTTAGGGCCTGATCACACTATGCATTACATGTGTTGGTATAATGTGATGCTATTCATCCTGTACAGTATATGACACCCTAATGCTTCTTGCAACAAGTGTGTGTTGCAATGCATTTCTATGTGTTGCTCTGCCAAAGAATGATGCATGCAATATTTTTTGGTAGTGCAATGCATATTTGTGGCAGGGTATGTAACACTTGCATGTAACATGCAGTGTTGAAAAACACATGGCTATGTCAGGGATGAGGTGGGTGGGAAGGAGCCCTGTCAGGAGGAAGGAAGTCATATGCTCTGATTGAACAGGAGAGTGCCCAATGTTTTCTAATAGTGGCCATGTCCAAGGGCATAGGATTTGCTTATTATTTTCAATCTATGGGGTTGATTTACTAAAGGCAAATAGACTGTGCACTTTGCAAAGCGCAGTTGCTCCAGAACTTAGTAAATGAGGTAAAGCTTCACTTTGCAAAGAATACCCAAATCGCATACAAGGAAAATTTAAAAAAACATCAAAAACTTCTGCTCATTTATTACGCTCTGGAGCAACTGCTCCTGCAGAATGCAATTGCACTTTGCCAAATGTACAGTCTATTTGCCTCTAGTAAATCAACCCCTGTGTGTGATCATACATTCATATTTTTTTCCATTATCAATTACATCTTTTATTAGAATGTATTAAAAATGTAAATTCATTGACAAGTTTCGGTTTCAAAAAAGACTGAATTCTAGTGGTTGTTAAAACTATTGGGTGGTTGATTGCTATGTACATTTTCCCATAACTGGAAAGTGGTTATAACTGACTGAAATTGCCATGTGAATGGCCAGCTTTACTGTTGCATGAATTGACCAATTGCTCAATTAATTACTTTCCTGCCATCAGTATCATAATAATGTCAACACAGAAAGTTCAATAAATAACTAAGTAACTACAAAGACTTTTATGACATATTCCAGCATTCTCCAGTTGTCATCTTATTATAATGTTTTAAATATGAAAGTTTGAAAGTGGTTTTAGTCACAGCCACAGATGCTGTGATTTTCTGAAATCAATGTCTAGGATGTATGAATGTATGTGGGAGGCTTGCCAAAATATAGAGGTTGGCTGTTTCCTAAAAGATGTTTCTACTTTCTGACACGTGTGTAATCATTCATATTAAACAATATATGCAATTTAAAATAAAACAACTAACTAATACAACTTTGACGTTAACCAAGTAGAAATCATCAGTATTTATGCATTAGCAAATTATACTCCATTGTATTGATAGTCTGCAGAAGTACAGCTGTGCAAATTGCAGCTAACATACCACACAATGACTTGGTTTGTATGGCAGTATTACTGAAGTACTTGAGACTGCATTTTCCCAGGATGGAGAGACAAAGGGTACATATTAAAAAACCTACTTCCAATGGACATATTTTAATCGTTGAACAAAGGATTGGTAGTTCTAAACATTTCTGATTACTTTTCAAAATTATGCTTTTTTAACCTAATGTAAAACTCCAAATGATCCTTTTTTGTAGATTAGAATCTCTAAGTTTTATTTGCGGTCCGTGTCCCCACCAAGGAAAATTTTCCCACAACACAATCAGAAGTGAGAGGAAATCTCCCCAAAGAGGAAAAAATGTCACATTTGAAAATTATCAACTAAAAGAGATGTTCACATTGGGAGATCTGCCCTGAGCACTATTTTGGAGACAGCATTATCATTTTCCATTCTCCACCACTTTTTGTCTTGTTGACCAGGAAAGGAAGTAAATTGATGACACAGGCAGCAATAAAAACTTGCCAGAGGCTCTAATGCTGCTCAGAATGGGAAACAAAAAACATTTGGCTGGAGTCCAACTGTAAGCTTTT
This sequence comes from Staurois parvus, assembly GCF_062004578.1. Lineage (NCBI taxonomy): Eukaryota > Metazoa > Chordata > Amphibia > Anura > Ranidae > Staurois > Staurois parvus. The sequence goes on from NW_028318154.1 coordinate 1,976,888, forward strand.
TTTTGCAAACTGGAAAAGAGTCTAATTGACCTCTTTACTGTTTAACTGAAGGTGAGGGATTTATTTGCCCCTACCTGAGAAAGGTACTTGCACATTGGCAAAGTTATATTTCTGAAAATGATACAAAGAGACTATTTTCTTTTAGTACCAAGTTGGTCTTTTAAGAGGGGGCAATATTTTTAATTCTTGCCCCATCCTTTATAAGCACTGCTCTGATAACAGCATATTTACTGGTTGCAATTTAGCAGGGGACTTCTAAACTCACAACCTTTGAGCTTATGGTATACCAGGTCCCTTGTAGCCTGGAATTTGATAGTGATAGGGTACCCTTTTTTATTTTAAACATTTTTTTAATAAATAAAAAAATAGAGTGGACTGAATCCAGCACATCAGTGACCTGAAAAACTAACCTTTTATGTATAGTAGCAAATTGACCGATCTGGCTTGCACCTGGGGTTACTCACTTCAGATTGTTCATCTACATACAGAACTGTAATGATCCCAGGACAATGTTTCAGTAAAAAAAGCAACACATACTGAAGTAAAATGCTTAAAACTACAGCATTTAGTAGTGATAAAGAAATGCACAGAACAACTGGCTAGATTTGAACTGAAGGTTTGCTAATGCAGCTTAGAACATAACATTTATTGCCAGATTGCTTGCTGTTAACATTTCCATTTTCTTATACTTCTTCTTGTATCAGCCCACTCATTACAGGTACAATATTTGTATATAAAAAAAATCTTACTTTAAAAGTTCAATCCACAGTAGAAGACAACCTATGTTTTATGGCCAGGTACTCTAAAAGAGAGGGAATGGCTTTGGTACTCTCCAGAAACCATAATCTCCCATTGATCTTATAGTTGTATTTTGGACAACATATGAAGTAGAGTTCTATTAATTCCATCTTAAATCTTCATTTTGCACATTCAGCCCTCTCCAAGAGTCTAAGAGCTCAACTGCATTTGGCTTTAAAACGTATTGGAAGCAGAACAGCAGTTTGTAACAGCTTTGAATCATAAGTATAGTTTATTGGATTAAAGCCAGACCTGTCAAGTTTCCTACTAGTCGTCCACAGATAATTTCAATCCCTCCTCCTTTCCCTAACATTCATTTTCTGTAGATTAGAGGCCAACCTGGAACAAATCTTTGGACATGAAACTAGGTTGTCAACTGCAGAACTAAAACACAGAACAAATGCTTCAATACTGTGACACTGTCATTAATAACATTTGTAGTGTGTTCTACAGCATTTGACACCATTCAAAGCAATCATTTAGAAATGACAGGAAGAACGAGATGAAAGGCTCTATTTTTGCTAATAAATGGAGATCTAATCTTGTTTTTAAGTTGGAATCCAGCACAATGGAATGCCTTCACCCATCTACTTTGTATACATGAAATGGTTTGTGTGAAAGGCAGAACTAGAGATAGCAATACAGAACAGCTCTAGAATATCAAGTTGGTTCTTTTATATCTGGACAAAGTATTTCATTTTGCACTAATAATTAAGGATAAAATTGACTCAAGAGTTTGGCCTAGGCTTTATGTATAAAGCATAGCTTTCATTTTAGTATATAAGTGTCTACACAATGATACTTACACAAACAAGGGGGCCTGTTACTCCAGTGACATCTCATCATGTGGTAGTGTCAGTAAAGGCATTGTCTGTGCATGCATAAAATGTTAGTTGTTATCTATAAAGTCCTCATGGTAATTAATAATAAGGTTTGAGTTTGCTGCTGCCATGGGTTTGTGGTGAATTTCAAAGATATATCCCAAATTCAGGCTGAAAAATTGCAGGTTACCTGGTCAGTTGAGTCACAAAAGCCAATAATTTGAAGGAAATGATAACCCAAGAACCTGTCAATGTACTGTATGTTGGAGCTGCTTAGGAGAGCTGACAATTCTGTGTAGTAAGAGATATTGTTTTTTGGCATTGGCACATGGCAGTGCCTGGCCCTATGCCTTTTGCCTGACAATATGCTTGCATATTAGCCAGATAAAATGGGCAGAATTAAATAACAAGATGCGCCCCCAACTCCCTCTTCCTTAGACTTCAGTGGGTTACACTGCAATGTTCAATATCTTTGAACCTCTACCATGTTTCATAAAACTACTGGCAAAATTACATTAGGCAGATCACTCATCCTTAGTGGTTTTTAGTCAGCTAAGGAGTGTTATGTGTAGTTTATGCTGAACATTACAAGATGCAATTACAGTATGTAGCCTCAGAATCCAGGTTTCCTTAGGCCACAAATAGTATAGTTTAATGGTAAGAGCCTGTCTTTTGTAATTGCAGTGAATTAAGCTATATCAGGGTTTGATTGTTTCTGATTGGCTTGCCAAGTGTTCAGTAAAAGCTCTTTCCTCTAATTAAATGTCTGATAACATTTTGAATTCACACAGGAACATTTTCAGAAAGGATTTTGTAGACACACACCTTGATTTATTGAAAGAAAATGCACAATACAAAGGAGAAATCACTAGGAAGATATTTGGCGTGATTCTCTTGCACGTTTACATAAGCATGCAGACCTTTACCCAATAAACAGAAATCCTGATCTGCTATGGTGTACAATCATGTTCAATGCATATGTTGCAGTCCCACTTTTCAGGGCTCATTGAACATCAAAATAATTGGTTTTCTGACACATTGATGCAACATCATGCAGTACACCAAAATAATAATTTTGCACTATTTGCATTGAGTGTATATGAAGCTGTAGACCAGTGAGCCTGATTTATGTTACTGTATGTGTTAATTTGTTAAAAGTATTCTGATGATTAGCGAAACATCTAGTGAAACATAATATTATAACAAAGAATCAAAAACATTTTATGAAATAAGAGTAGGATCTAACATGATCAGTTTTTTTAGAATAAATAAAAATCTGGATATTAGAACTGTTGCTGGTGAAATAGGCTTTGCTCCTCATAATGGCCCCTAAAGGAGTTGAGGATGTAATAGGAATAACTATTTTTACAAGACTAATGGTACCACTCTGATCTGGGCATAATTTTAGAAGAGCTGGATTTCAGAAATGACAAGATCTAAATGTAATTAGCACACCTAACTTATTTCCAACTGTCCTTTCCAGAGTTAATTCACTAAAGTTTTCCTTTAAATTACAAACTACATTTTTGGTATTTTTAAATGGAACACATTCAAAGAAAGCTAGAGTTAGTAGTGACATACCAGGGGGGATTGGTGCTGGGCCCAATTCATTTTAAGTTTTATAATTTTGTGAATGAAATAGAAATGATGCAATTTTGTATTGATGACATCAAATTATGTTGACTATTTAAAAGCCTGAGTTTAGGTAAAATGCACAAGAGATGGTACTTTTATTTAATTGAAAGTGTCCCTTGTGCTGGTGCTGACTGTCCTAGTTCAAATACAAAGTCCTCTGCTTCCCCCATATCCCAGCAGACATAATATTCTGGTTGACTATTTAAAAGCCTGAGTTTAAGTAAAATGCACAAGAGATGGTACTTTTATTTAATTGGAAGTGTCCCTTGTGCTGGTGCTGACTGTCCTAGTTCAAATACAAAGTCCTCTGCTTCCCCCATATCCCAGCACTCATAATATTCTGGTGCTTTAGAAGTTAATACAAGCACCAGACTTGTCATATGCACTCATCAAGCCAGCCTCCTTCTCCATTTATAGAATATGTTCTATACCTTACACGAATGAAATGCAATCCATGAATGGAGGACAGGCAGATGAATGAAAGGTCTACATCGTCCATTCATAGAGCACTTTTCTCCTGGTTCTCACAGAGGGGAAACAGCACAGGAGTGCTGGTGACAGTTCAGCCTCTGTGTTGGGGGCATGCAATTGAGTATACCCAATACAAACACATGTAACACCACAAGAAAAGACCACCTCCTTGACACCACATGTAGGTGTTACATCATTGTTGTTTGACACCATCCCTGATGGACCCAGACAACACCCTGGTTGAAAAATGATGCTCTAGGCCTAAATGATAGAAATCATGGCACTCCACCAAGCATATGCAGAATATAAAGCTAATTTTGTCAAAGGGATGATCTACCAATGCATTACACACCTTACACGAAGGTCCTGTGGCAGCCCACAGCACAGTCCTCTTCTTTTTTTGCTGTGACAGGGATGTGACTGCTGTGGCGAATGTGGCAGGGACTTCAACATCATCATACAGTGCAGGACCAGTTGGGGGCTGTGGACCTGAATTTATGTCATTGAAAGGGATGACAACACAGCCAGTCAAAGAGCAATAAGAAAGGCTTTGTGAGACTAGTCAACACAACTAGAACTAGCTTTTCCCTTTCCTAAACCAGTGTTGATGGGGAATCCCTCCTGTAGAGATGGCTCCCCTCCTTCCCCAAACAAGACACACTGTGATTACTGCTAGTGGCTATAATTTCCCCTGGCAATAACCACATGTAAAATCCGGCAGACTGGTTTTACCCAAGTTGATTGATCAATTAGCTTGGGTACATTCATCCTGCCCATACATGGTTTGAATCTCAGCTGGTCCCTGCTGAACCAACCAAGATTTGAACCACCTATAGCAGCTTTAATGAAACAAGCATTATATTCTGTATATCCTGGGGGGAGGGGACCAATTTTATATTTATTTCACTCCCCAGAGTTGGGCTTTAACTTTGAATTAAACAGAAGTCAATGCTCTTTGCACAATCTGTATCTGATATTCTTGGGGCACAGGGATTAATTAGAAGACTAACACAGGTATTTGTTGGTACCACATCATCACCATTATTTCTTCAAAAACAATTTAGACCAGATCAGGTTCACTTTAAGAACTTGTTTATGTGCATTTGATTTTAAGATCCTCTGCTCATTCAGTAATATGTAGGTGCCAGGACAGTGTTTCTATTGTAAAGTTGATTATAATAATATTTTTTACTAATTATATTGCAGTTGGGTGGATAAAGGGAACAGCACAGCGTAAACGTACAGAAAGCTATTAACAACCCTGCCAATAAAAACTTCTAATGAAGACTAACTGCTTTGTATTTGAACTCTGAAGACAGCCGGAAGGCAATTACCCAGAGTTCATGAGAAATCCACCGTGATAGAGAATGGGTTCAAAAATGTGATCGTTTCTTTATAAAGCTATTATTGTTCATGCATTATAACTGCTATTGCATGGGTGCTGTGGAATCCTGGGAAAAAAAAGGAAAATCAAATTCACCTTCTTGCCTACCCCATATGCTATGAAATGTGTGAATTTGATCTCAACTATTTTGAATCAAACATCTTCTAAATATCAATACTCATTAGCACCTCATGAAGTGCTCAAAAAGCCAGCCATCACTGAAAAGGATATACAATTAAATGCAAATATAGAATCCAGAATGCAATGTATAAAATTAACACATATCTTGTTCACAATCAAGAATGACTAAAGAAAACCATACTTTGGTCAAATCTGGTATCCATTGTGATACAATAGCTGTTATTCAATCTTGCACTGATTAAGGCACCAAATATACTTTGAACTGTTGCTACGTTTCATTACTATGCAATTTATTCCTGCTCTGACAGGAAGTGTTTTGCCTGCTTGTTAAAAGATCCAATACATGGACCTACAACCAAGCTCACCCTTTCAAGTTATTGAAAAAGTCACCTTTAAAGTTCCTTGTCTGGAACTTTGGGCAAGCATTCAGCAGATGTAATTTTTAGGAACAATCAGGAACAGTCTCAGATTTTTATTTTATTTGATAAATGTTTTTTTTTTATCTCCAATCTTTTTTTTCACCAGAGCTCAACTCATGGAAAACAGCCACATAAAAAAAATTCAGTAACACTTACAGGTCTCCTCCCAACCACCTGCCTGTGGGTGGACAGTGAAATGGAAAGCAACAGACTGATGAGCTCATCTCTCAGGTCAGGTGTAATACTTTGGCCAATCACAGAGCATGATGGTGTCACAAGGGGGGTGACCCCGCACCTTGTGACATCATCACAGTATTTAGGAACTGTCATGCCGGCGGGAGCCAGTGCCAGGAGCGGAGCATTTTTTTTCTTTTTTCGAGTCAAATGTGGTGGCGGGCATCGTGATTGACGTTGGATCTACTTCAGGGGAAATTTTTTCATTTTTGTTTTTAATAAAGGATTTGTCAAAGACTGTCTTCTGTAATTTTTTACAGTATACTTTTTTTTTGTGAACGAATAGAGGTACCATGTACCCCCATACTCTTCCACAGGATCTGGGGGCCCCCTTGTTAAAGGAGGCTTCCAGATTCCAATAAGACCCCTACCCACAGACCCTGACAACCACCGGCCACAGTTGTGGGGAAGAGGCCCTTGTCCCCATCAACATGGGGTCAAGGTGCTCTGGGAAGGAGCCCCCCTGCCCCAAAGCACCCCTCATGTTGAGGGCATGTGGCCTGGTATGGTTTAGGAGGGGGACCCCACGCCATTTTTGAATAAAATTTGTGGGGAACCCCACTGACAGCTGAAACATTAAAGAATGTTTTCAGTACTAAAATACCACATGACCTAATAATATAACTCATGCTGTATTTTAGTAGCTTAGTGAACTATCTCTGTTCAAAGTTCGTGGTAGAACTTTTGTTAGGTTCTAAGGTGACTGCTCTCTCACCTTATCAGCATGCTACTTGCACTTTAGCACAATGGTTGGGCTCCTTGTGCTGCTTCTTCCTCCCCTGTTCTGCTGTTCAGGGGCTGCTATCAAGTCAAATTCAGGTACTTATGCTGCTTACATTAGAAAAGCACATTTAATACTGTACTAATGAACCCAGATCTGCACTAATTTATGTCTTTTATCTGTCTCGAGTTCTGATTTAAATTATGTTTGTCTTTTAATGTATTTGGCCCACTTAACATTTATAAAATATCAGGTGTTAAAACACAAAAAGAGGATTTATTTTCCAATTTAATAAGCATGTTGTAATGGCACAAATAACATTCCATTATCTTCTGAGACAATACACTATGTTCAGATTAGATGCTCAAGCTCATGAGCTGTGTGTCTTTGTGAATTAGAATAAAATACTTGCAACTATGCATACATACACTGGAGTGCCAGGTATTTGTTTAATATCCTGTGCCGGTTATTTGTATAATCATATCTTGTGTACATACAGTACATACAAATGTTGAGTGTCCTTCAAGGTCTCAATATTTCTATTAGTTTTCTACAGCTCAGCCAGGGAAGGTGGACAGTTGAGGTAACAGCACAAGGCACAAAATATTTGACTAATAATTTTAAATAAAGTTACTGCAACATCATTATTAGCACAGAGTTGGCACTGACCTCAGTGAGTCATTGAAAGGGGACAGTGATGAGCACTGGAATTTAGGATTTCAGGCCTTTATGTAGCTATGGGATAAAGGCTTGTCAGGCACTTAAAATATGAGGTCATAAAATTTCTTTAAATAAGTTAATTTTGAAAATGGAGATAAGTTATGGAAATGCACTTATGGATGTGGTTTGAGGCAACCATTGGTGCCAACATCCCACAGTAATGCATACAAAAAAATTCAGCATGGGTGTATGGGAGTTTAACGGGACCAAATATTACACAAAACCAAGGTTTAAAAACAAATTTTGACATCTTCATTATTGATACACTAAAGCAGTGGTCTCCAAACTGCTGTCAAATTTGGCCCTTTGCATACCTTTAACTGGCCCTTGAGGCAATATTCTTCCTACTGATACCATTGACTGGGCACTATTCCTCCCACTGACACCAATGATGGGGAACTATTCCTCTCACTGATACCAATGAAGGGGCACTATTCCTCCCACTGACACCAATGATGGGGAACTATTCCTCCCACTGACACCAACGGTAGGTCACTATTCCTTCGACTGACATCAATGATGAGGCGCTATTCCTCCCACTGACACCAATGATGGGGCACTATTCCTCCCACTGACACCAAAGATCGGTCACTATTCTTTCCACTGATGCCAATGATGGGGCACTATTCCTCACACTGACACCAATGATGGGGCACTATTCCTCCCACTGATACCAATGATGGGGCACTATTCCTCCCACTAATGCCCATGATAGGACACTTTTCCTCCCACTGATAACAATGATTCCTCCCACTGATACCAATGATGGGGCACTATTCCTCCCACCAATAACAATGATGGGCCACTATTCCTCCCACTGAGATCAATGGACGGGAACTGATATTTCCCCTAATACCAAAGATGGAACATTGTTTACTTCCACTGACGTCTGGGCATTTTCTACTCTCACTGGCCATGGTCTGGCCCCCCTAAAGTTTGAAGCACAGTAAACTGGCCCTTTGTTTAGGAAGTTTGGAGACCCTTCCACTAAAGCAACAAATAAAAATGTGAAATTGTTGGCTTCTAGGCAAATTGGAGGCTGCAGGAATAATTCATTGTACAATTCTATGGTCCTAGGATGCTCATCCTTCTCCAAATCAGGGTTTATGTTTTTTATAGAAGTATATTTTAATTTATTTTATTTTATTGAGGCCTTTTTCATTTCAGGACCTAGGCAGCATACACTTGCTACTGACACAGATAAAACTGTCCTTGCACATCGTTGCATACTTGTGTGGTAAAGTAGTATGCACCAAAATACCACATAGTTATCTCTCCTTTGCCATTGCCATATCTGCTATTACATTTAGGCAATCTCCTTTGCCACTGCCATATTTGCTATTAAATTTAGGCAATCTCCTTTACTTTAAAGAAAAAAAAAACATGTTAGATACTTTTAATAACCTGTGAAGGTGTGTGGTGTTTTGGGTGCACATTGTTTTTCCATTTTTCTTTCAAAAGATGCTAGGAGGTGATGCTCGTGAATGAACTGTCAGTAACAACTGCTTTTAATTGGAAATAATAGGACTAAAGCAGCACACAGATTTTTTACTTTCACGCATAGAATTAGAGATGAGCGAATCGAAGTAGGCGAAGTGGAATTCGAGTCGAATATTGGAAAAATAGCCTACTTCGGATGCGCGAATCGAAATTTTTCCTAAAATGGCGGCGGACATGTGCGGCGACGGAGCGGGGATGTCTGGGAAGGCGCGCAGACAAGGCGCGCTGACCCATAATGCATTCCTTAATGACATGTGATTGCATTAGCCAATCAGCAGCCAGGCAGCCAGCACTGTGTAATGGTCGAGCTATAAATAGCGGCCATTTTAGAATTCTTCATTTGCCTCCAGTCATTCAAGAGAGGCAGACCGCTCTGTATTAGGGACAGAGTTAGGGCCACAGAAACGTTACTTGGGGACAGAGAAACGTTACTTAGGGACAGAGAAGCATTACTCAGGGACACAGAATTGTTAATGAGGGCCACAGAATCGTTACTTAGGGCCAAAGAAACGCTAGTTAGGGCCACAGAATTGTTACTCAGGGACAGACAGAATTGTTACTGAGTGCCAGAGAATTGTTACTTAGGGCCACAGAAACGTTAGTTAGGGCCACAGAATTGTTACTCAGGGACAGACACAGAATTGTTACTGAGGGCCACAGAACTGTTACTTTAGGGCCACAGAAACGTTATTAGGGCCACAGAATTGTTACTCAGGGACAGACAGAATTGTTACTGAGTGCCAGAGAATTGTTACTCAGGGCCACAGAAACGTTAGTTAGGGCCACAGAATTGTTACTCAGGGACAGACACAGAATTGTTACTGAGGGCCACAGAACTGTTACTGAGGGCCACAGAAACGTTAGTTAGGGCCACAGAATTGTTACTCAGGGACAGACACAGAATTGTTACTGAGGGCCACAGAATTGTTACTTAGGGCCACAGAATTGTTACTCAGGGACAGACAGAATTGTTACTGAGTGCCAGAGAATTGTTACTTAGGGCCACAGAAACGTTACTCAGGGACACAGAATTGTTACTGAGGGCCACAGAACTGTTACTTAGGGCCACAGAAACGTTAGTTAGGGCCACAGAATTGTTACTCAGGGACAGACACAGAATTGTTACTGAGGGCCACAGAATTGTTACTTAGGGCCACAGAAACGTTACTCAGGGACACAGAATTGTTACTGAGGGCCACAGAACCGTTACTTAGAGCCACAGAATTGTTACTCAGGGACAGACACAGAATTGTTACTCAGGGACACAGAATTGTTACTGAGGGCCACAGAACCGTTACTTAGGGCCACAGAAACGTTACTCAGGGACACAGAATTGTTACTGAGGGCCACATAACCGTTACTTAGGGCCACATAATTGTTACTCAGGGACAGACACAGAATTGTTACTGAGGGACACAGAATTGTTACTGAGGGCCACAACCGTTACTTAGGGCCACAGAATTGTTACTCAGGGACACAGAATTGTTACTGAGGGCCACAGAACCGTTACTTAGGGCCACGTAAACGTTACTTAGGGCCACAGAATTGTTACTCAGGGACACAGAATTGTTACTGAGGGCCACAGAACCGTTACTTAGGGCCACAGAATTGTTACTCAGGGACAGACACAGAATTGTTACTGAGGGACACAGAATTGTTACTGAGGGCCACAGAAACGTTAATCAGGGACACAGAATTGTTACTGAGGGCCACAGAACCGTTACTTAGGGCCACATAAAAGTTAATCAGGGACACAGAATTGTTACTGAGGGCCACAGAACCGTTACTTAGGGCCACAGAATTGTTACTCAGGGACAGACACAGAATTGTTACTGAGGGACACAGAATTGTTACTGAGGGCCACAGAACCGTTACTTAGGGCCACAGAAACGTTAATCAGGGACACAGAATTGTTACTGAGGGCCACAGAACCGTTACTTAGGGCCACATAAACGTTAATCAGGGACACAGAATTGTTACTGAGGGCCACAGAACCGTTACTTAGGGCCACAGAATTGTTACTCACGGACAGACACAGAATTGTTTCTTGAGGGACACAGAATTGTTACTGAGGGCCACAGAACCGTTACTTAGGGCCACAGAACCGTTACTTAGGGCCACAGAAACGTTAATCAGGGACACAGAATTGTTACTGAGGGCCACAGAACCGTTACTTAGGGCCACGTAAACGTTAATCAGGGACAGACACAGAATTGTTACTGAGGGACACAGAATTGTTACTGAGGGCCACAGAACCGTTACTTAGGGCCACAGAATTGTTACTTAGGGACACAGAATTGTTACTGAGGGCCACAGAACCGTTACTTAGGGCCACAGAATTGTTACTTAGGGACACAGAATTGTTACTGAGGGCCACAGAACCGTTACTTAGGGCCACAGATTTGTTACTTAGGGACACAGAATTGTTACTGAGGGCCACAGAACTGTTACTTAGGGCCACAGAATTGTTACTCAGGGACACAGAATTGTTACTGAGGGCCACAGAACCGTTACTTAGGGCCACAGAATTGTTACTCAGGGACAGACACAGAATTGTTACTGAGGGACACAGAATTGTTACTGAGGGCCACAGAAACGTTAATCAGGGACACAGAATTGTTACTGAGGGCCACAGAACCGTTACTTAGGGCCACATAAAAGTTAATCAGGGACACAGAATTGTTACTGAGGGCCACAGAACCGTTACTTAGGGCCACAGAATTGTTACTCAGGGACAGACACAGAATTGTTACTGAGGGACACAGAATTGTTACTGAGGGCCACAGAACCGTTACTTAGGGCCACAGAAACGTTAATCAGGGACACAGAATTGTTACTGAGGGCCACAGAACCGTTACTTAGGGCCACATAAACGTTAATCAGGGACACAGAATTGTTACTGAGGGCCACAGAACCGTTACTTAGGGCCACAGAATTGTTACTCACGGACAGACACAGAATTGTTTCTTGAGGGACACAGAATTGTTACTGAGGGCCACAGAACCGTTACTTAGGGCCACAGAAATGTTAATCAGGGACACAGAATTGTTACTGAGGGCCACAGAACCGTTACTTAGGGCCACGTAAACGTTAATCAGGGACAGACACAGAATTGTTACTGAGGGACACAGAATTGTTACTGAGGGACACAGAATTGTTACTGAGGGCCACAGAACCGTTACTTAGGGCCACAGAATTGTTACTTAGGGACACAGAATTGTTACTGAGGGCCACAGAACCGTTACTTAGGGCCACAGAATTGTTACTTAGGGACACAGAATTGTTACTGAGGGCCACAGAACCGTTACTTAGGGCCACAGAATTGTTACTTAGGGACACAGAATTGTTACTGAGGGCCACAGAACCGTTACTTAGGGCCACAGATTTGTTACTTAGGGACACAGAATTGTTACTGAGGGCCACAGAACTGTTACTTAGGGCCACAGAATTGTTACTCGGACAGACACAGAATTGTTACTCAGGGATACAGAATTGTTACTGAGGGCCACAGAACCGTTACTTAGGGCCACAGAATTGTTACTCAGGTACACAGAATTGTTACTGAGGGCCACAGAACTGTTACTTAGGGCCACAGAATTGTTACTCAGGGACACAGAATTGTTACTGAGGGCCACAGAACTGTTACTTAGGGCCACAGAAAGGTTACTCAGGGACACAGAATTGTTACTGAGGGCCACAGAACTGTTACTTAGGGCCACAGAATTGTTACTCGGACAGACACAGAATTGTTACTCAGGGACACAGAATTGTTACTGAGGGCCACAGAACCGTTACTTAGGGCCACATAAACGTTAATCAGGGACACAGAATTGTTACTGAGAGCCACAGAACCGTTACTTAGGGCCACAGAAAGGTTACTCAGGGACACAGAATTGTTACTGAGGGCCACAGAACTGTTACTTAGGGCCACAGAATTGTTACTCGGACAGACACAGAATTGTTACTCAGGAACACAGAATTGTTACTGAGGGCCACAGAACCGTTACTTAGGGCCACATAAACATTAATCAGGGACACAGAATTGTTACTGAGGGCCACAGAACCGTTACTTAGGGCCACATAATTGTTACTCAGGGACAGACACAGAATTGTTACTGAGGGACACAGAATTGGTACTGAGGGCCACAGAACCGTTACTTAGGGCCACAGAATTGTTACTCAGGGACAGACACAGAATTGTTACTCAGGGACACAGAATTGTTACTCAGGGACACAGAATCGTTGAATTAAAGAGTATGTCAGACAACATGCAGAGGAGTGGCAGAGGAGGCAATGTTTTAGGAGCGAGCAGACGTGGCAGCAGAGGAAGGGGTCGAGGCAGCACTATTCGCAGCCAGAGGCCAGTGCTCCCGGTGTCATCCAGCGGTCGTGTCTCCACCGACAACCCTGCCGTCGTCGATTGGTTGGCTCGGTCGTCTTCCTCTTCCCAGGTCACCTCTGACACCTACAGCCAACGGTCGGTGGGTACGTCAGACACAACCGTTAGTTGGCATGGCCCGGGACCAAGCCCACTGAAATCACGTGTCCTCTACCTGCCCCTGTCCTTTGGTGTTCCCTCACCAAGCGAAGTATCGCATGCTGTGGGCTCAGCCCCACTGTACAGTGAGGAAGAGCTAACAGAGGGCGGTCAGGAACGGGGGGAGACATCCGCCTTTTCAGCAGCCAGGCGAAGAAGTAGTGGCGAGGAGAGTGGCTCGGTAGCCGGTCTAGAGACAGGTCTGTCTCCTGACCCACACGCAGCCGAGGGGGCTAGTAGTGAGGCGGAGACCCTACTTGATGATGAGGAGGTTGATCGCACTTGGCAGCCTCGTCGTCATCAGGCAATTTCTTCCGCATCATCAGGAGAAGAGGGTGGCAGCTTGGCAGCAAGCAAAACAGTCGGTGGGTTGCCCAGGAGACAGCAGCAGGGTCGCAGCAGTGTCAGTGGAGCCAAACGGCCACGGAGTAGAGCACCAGCTCCACTGCAGCCTACCACCACGGCCAGTAGTGGTGCCGGTGTGCACGGAGGAAGCAGCAGTCAGCCAGTGAGGAGTATCGGGGGCAAAGTTTCCTACTCGGCGGTGTGGCAATTTTTTGTCAAGCCGCCCGAGGAAGTAAACGTAGCCGTATGTCGACTATGTGGCCAGAAAGTCAAGCGTGGCCAGAGGGCCCATGTTGGGACTACAGCGTTGCGGCAGCATATGCAGCATCGCCATTTGGTGGCCTGGGAAAACCGTGATAAAGATACGGCGGTTCTGCCCGCCCCAGCCCCCGCTCCATCACCCGCTCCGTTACTTGCTCCATCACCTGACGTCAATCGCCCTCCATCAGCCAGTCAAGGCTCCAACACCTCTGCTGAGGGGAGTTGTCGCTCGTTGGCATCTTCCGCTCGTTCAGATGCTCCTTCTCCTGCTACTCCTCTTCACGGATTCCGTCAGCAGTCTTTCTTGGAATCCGTTTCCAAGAGACAACAGTTTGCGAGCACGCACCCGACGGTGCAAAAGCTGAACGTCCTCCTGTCCAAGTTGCTGGTGCTGCAGTCCCTCCCTTTCCAAGTGGTGGACTCAGCACCTTTCCGAGAAATGATGGCTTGTGCCGCGCCGCGGTGGAGAGTGCCAAGCCGTCATTTCTTCGCCAAAAAGGCAGTGCCAGCCCTGCATTCACATGTAGAAGAGATGGTGGGCCAGTCTTTGAGCATGTCGGTCTCTGCCAAAGTGCACGGCAGCGCCGACGTGTGGAGCTGTAACTACGGTCAGGGACAGTACATGTCATTTACGGCCCACTGGGTGAACGTGGTGCCGTCACAGCCGCACCAGCAACTTGGACAGGTCACGCCGCTTTTGCCTCCACGTTTGCACGTCCTTGGTCCGGCAAAGATGTCCGCCTCTACCACCTCTTCTTCCGCCGTGTCCTCAGCTGCCACCCCCGTGCCAAGTCCCATTACCCGACCGGCATATCACATGTGCAGGGCGCAACGGTGTCACGCTGTGCTGCACCTGGTATGCCTTGGCGAACGTAGTCACACAGGGGAGGAACTTCTCGGTGTAATGAACAGAGAAATCGACAGATGGCTGTCTCCGCGCAAACTCAAAATCGGAACCATGTTGACCGACAACGGAAAGAACATGGTGTCTGCTCTGCGTCAAGGAAGGTTGTGCCATGCGCCATGCATGGCTCACGTGTTCAATCTGGTTGTCAAGCGGTTCCTAAAATCCACCATCCCACTGCAAGACATCCTTAAAATGTCACGTAAACTTTGCATGCATTTCAGCCATTCCTACACCGCAAAGCACACCCTCCTTGAGCTGCAGCGGCAGAACGGAATTGCACAGCATCGCCTGATCTGCGACGTTGCAACAAGGTGGAATTCAACCCTACACATGTTAGACCGCCTTTACGAACAGCGAAAGGCCATCACTGATTTCCTGATGTTACAAGCGGATAAAGGTACTCCCCTGTGTAACTTTGATGTCAGCCATTGGCAGCTCATGCGTGACACCTGCCGCTTGCTCAGGCCCTTTGAGGAGGCCACGCTATTCGTGAGTCGGCAGGACTATGGGATGAACGACGTCATTCCTCTGTTGCACGTCCTGGAACAAATGCTGTTAACAATGGCTGGTCAGGGTGCGGTAGACGTGGCGCACAGATCTCAACGCCACATGACCCCTGTGGGGGCAGGACAGGAAGAAGAGGAGGAGGTAGAGGAGGACATTTGTGCTCAGGAATTATTGAGTGAAATGGGTGGTTTTTCCACTCAGCGGACAGGAGTGGAGGAGCAGGAGCATCTGGTAGAGGAGGAGGAGGAGGAGACAGAGGACCCAGACGCACCGTGGCAGTATGCTGTGGAGATGGAGGCAGGGAGTCCCTCGCATTCCTTGGCACAAATGGCCCATAGCATGCTCGGTTGCTTGCGTAGCGACAGCCGAATAATAACCATCAGACAGAGGGATGACTTTTGGCTGTCCACCTTGTTGGACCCTCGCTACCGTTCAAAAATGGTGGCCTTTTTCACACCTGCTGAGAGGGAGGCCAAAATAACGTACTATAAAAACCACCTATGTAGTCAGCTGGTCTCTGCCTGTCTGCGCCAACGTCCATCCTCAGACACTGTGGGCCCTGTGCGCTCGCGTTCCGCTGCCATGGCAGCAGGGGAGGGGTGGGGTGGTAGGAGCAGTGGCAGCTCCACCAGCAGCGGCTGCCTCAGTCTGCAGTCGATGATGAGTAGCTTTCTTCACCAGCGCAGTGAGGAAACTACTAACCAGCCGCAGCAGCAGCAGCAGCAGCATCAGGTGGACCTGGAGCAGGACCTTAAACAACAGGCTTGGGCCTACTTGGACAGCACCCTGCCAACCGAGGTAGACAATCCCCTTGACTACTGGGCAACGAAACTTGACCTTTGGCCCCAACTAGCTGAATTTGCCCTTGAAAGGCTGTCATGCCCGGCCAGTAGCGTGGCATCGGAGCGCGTGTTTAGTGCGGCAGGAGGTATTGTAACTCCGCGGAGGACACGACTGTCCACCCAAAGTGTGGAGAGACTCACGTTTGTGAAAATGAATCAGGCGTGGATTAGTCTGGATTTCAAACCACCAGTTCCTGACACAACTGACTAAATCCGCCATGAATCATGCCTCAAACATGTGCCACTTTCAGGTCTCCTCACACACTGCTGGTGTGTTCCATTTTTTGTCATAGGGTGCTGGCAGATTACGGGCCTCCCATAGCTGCTGCCAGGCCCCTAATCTGCCATGGGCCCCTATATACCGCCTCCTCATGCTGCTGCCAAGTCCAGAGTCTCTCATGGGTCCCTGTACGGCCTCCCATTGCTGCTGTCTCCATCGCCACACTCTGCCATGTGCCACTTTCAGGTCTCCTCACACACTGCTGGTGTGTTCAATTTTTTGACATAGGGTGCTGGCAGATTACGGGCCTCCTATAGCTGCTGCCAGGCCCCTAATCTGCCATAGGCCCCTATATACCGCCTCCTCATGCTGCTGCCAAGTCCAGAGTCTGTCATGGGTCCCTGTACGGCCTCCCATTGCTGCTGTCTCCATCGCCACACTCTGCCATGTGCCACTTTCAGGTTTCCTCACACACTGCTGGTGTGTTGAATTTTTTGACATAGGGTGCTGGCAGATTACGGGCCTCCTATAGCTGCTGCCAGGCCCCTAATCTGCCATAGGCCTCTATATACCGCCTCCTCATGCTGCTGCCAAGTCCAGAGTCTGTCATGGGTCCCTGTACGGCCTCCCATTGCTGCTGTCTCCATCGCCACACTCTGCCATGTGCCACTTTCAGGTCTCCTCACACACTGCTGGTGTGTTGAATTTTTTGACATAGGGTGCTGGCAGATTACGGGCCTCCTATAGCTGCTGCCAGGCCCCTAATCTGCCATAGGCCCCTATATACCGCCTCCTCATGCTGCTGCCAGGTCCAGAGTCTCTCATGGGTCCCTGTACGGCCTCCCATTGCTGCTGTCTCCATCGCTACACTCTGCCATGTGCCACTTTCAGGTCTCCTCACACACTGCTGGTGTGTTGAATTTTTTGACATAGGGTGCTGGCAGATTACGGGCCTCCCATAGCTGCTGCCAGGCCCCTAATCTGCCATGGGCCCCTATATACCGCCTCCTCATGCTGCTGCCAAGTCCAGAGTCTGTCATGGGTCCCTGTACGGCCTCCCATTGCTGCTGTCTCCATCGCCACACTCTGCCATGTGCCACTTTCAGGTCTCCTCACACTGCTGGTGTGTTGAATTTTTTGACATAGGGTGCTGGCAGATTACGGGCCTCCTATAGCTGCTGCCAGGCCCCTAATCTGCCATAGGCCCCTATATACCGCCTCCTCATGCTGCTGCCAGGTCCAGAGTCTCTCATGGGTCCCTGTACGGCCTCCCATTGCTGCTGTCTCCATCGCCACACTCTGCCATGTGCCACTTTCAGGTCTCCTCACACACTGCTGGTGTGTTGAATTTTTTGACATAGGGTGCTGGCAGATTACGGGCCTCCCATAGCTGCTGCCAGGCCCCTAATCTGCCATGGGCCGCTATATACCGCCTCCTCATGCTGCTGCCAAGTCCAGAGTCTGTCATGGGTCCCTGTACGGCCTCCCATTGCTGCTGTCTCCATCGCCACACTCTGCCATGTGCCACTTTCAGGTCTCCTCACACTGCTGGTGTATTGAATTTTTTGACATAGGGTGCTGGCAGATTACGGGCCTCCTATAGCTGCTGCCAGGCCCCTAATCTGCCATAGGCCCCTATATACCGCCTCCTCATGCTGCTGCCAGGTCCAGAGTCTCTCATGGGTCCCTGTACGGCCTCCCATTGCTGCTGTCTCCATCGCCACACTCTGCCATGTGCCACTTTCAGGTCTCCTCACACTGCTGGTGTGTTGAATTTTTTGACATAGGGTGCTGGCAGATTACGGGCCTCCCATAGCTGCTGCCAGGCCCCTAATCTGCCATTGGCCCCTATACCGACTCCTCATGCTGTGACGTTGCAACAAGGTGGAATTCAACCCTACATATGTTAGACCGCCTTTACGAACAGCAAAAGGCCATCACAGATTTCCTGATGTTAAAAGCGGATAAAGGTACTCCCTGTGTAACTTAGATGTCAGCCATTGGCAGCTCATGCGTGACACCTGCGCTTGCTCAGGCCCTTTGAGGAGGCCACGCTATTCGTGAGTCGGCAGGACTATGGGATGAACGACGTCATTCCTCTGTTGCACGTCCTGGAACAAATGCTGTTAACAATGGCTGGTCAGGGTGCGGTAGACGTGGCGCACAGATCTCAACGCCACATGACCCCTGTGGGGGCAGGACAGGAAGAAGAGGGGGAGGTAGAGGAGGACATTGGTGCTCAGGAATTATTGAGTGAAATGGGTGGTTTTTCCACTCAGCGGACAGGAGTGGAGGAGCAGGAGCATCTGGTAGAGGAGGAGGAAGAGGAGACAGAGGACCCAGACGCACTGTGGCAGTATGCTGTGGAGATGGAGGCAGGGAGTCCCTCGCATTCCTTGGCACAAATGGCCCATAGCATGCTCGGTTGCTTGCGTAGCGACAGCCGAATAATAACCATCAGACAGAGGGATGACTTTTGGCTGTCCACCTTGTTGGACCCTCGCTACCGTTCAAAAATGGTGGCCTTTTTCACACCTGCTGAGAGGGAGGCCAAAATAACGTACTATAAAAACCACCTATGTAGTCAGCTGGTCTCTGCCTGTCTGTGCCAACGTCCATCCTCAGACACTGTGGGCCCTGTGCGCTCGCGTTCCGCTGCCATGGCAGCAGGGGAGGGGTGGGGTGGTAGGAGCAGTGGCAGCTCCACCAGCAGTGGCTGCCTCAGTCTGCAGTCGATGATGAGTAGCTTTCTTCACCAGCGCAGTGAGGAAACTACTAACCAGCCGCAGCAGCAGCAGCAGCAGCATCAGGTGGACCTGGAGCAGGACCTCAAACAACAGGCTTAGGCCTACTTGGACAGCACCCTGCCAACCGAGGTAGACAATCCCCTTGACTACTGGGCAACGAAACTTGACCTTTGGCCCCAACTAGCTGAATTTGCCCTTGAAAGGCTGTCATGCCCGGCCAGTAGCGTGGCATCGGAGCGCGTGTTTAGTGCGGCAGGAGGTATTGCAACTCCGCGGAGGACACGACTGTCCACCCAAAGTGTGGAGAGACTCACGTTTGTGAAAATGAATCAGGCGTGGATTAGTCTGGATTTCAAACCACCAGTTCCTGACACAACTGACTAAATCCGCCATGAATCATGCCCCAAACATGTGCCACTTTCAGGTCTCCTCACACTGCTGGTGTGTTCCATTTTTTGTCATAGGGTGCTGGCAGATTACGGGCCTCCCATAGCTGCTGCCAGGCCCCTAATCTGCCATGGGCCCCTATACCGCCTCCTCATGCTGCTGCCAAGTCCAGAGTCTCTCATGGGTCCCTGTACGGCCTCCCATTGCTGCTGTCTCCATCGCCACACTCTGCCATGTGCCACTTTCAGGTCTCCTCACACTGCTGGTGTGTTCCATTTTTTGTCATAGGGTGCTGGCAGATTACGGGCCTCCCATAGCTGCTGCCAGGCCCCTAATCTGCCATGGGCCCCTATACCGCCTCCTCATGCTGCTGCCAGGTCCAGAGTCTCTCATGGGTCCCTGTACGGCCTCCCATTGCTGCTGTCTCCATCGCCACACTCTGCCATGTGCCACTTTCAGGTCTCCTCACACTGCTGGTGTGTTCCATTTTTTGTCATAGGGTGCTGGCAGATTACGGGCCTCCCATAGCTGCTGCCTGGCCCCTAATCTGCCATGGGCCCCTATACCGCCTCCTCATGCTGCTGCCAGGTCCAGAGTCTCTCATGGGTCCCTGTACGGCCTCCCATTGCTGCTGTCTCCATCGCCACACTCTGCCATGTGCCACTTTCAGGTCTCCTCACACTGCTGGTGGGTTCCATTTTTTGTCATAGGGTGCTGGCAGATTACGGGCCTCCCATAGCTGCTGCCAGGCCCCTAATCTGCCATGGGCCCCCGTACCGACTCCTCATGCTGCTGCCAGGCCCGTAATCTGTCATGGGCCCCTGTTGTCGCTTGTTGGCATATTCCGCTCGTTCAGATGCTCCTTCTCCTGCTACTCCTCTTCACGGATTCCGTCAGCAGTCTTTCTTGGAATCCGTTTCCAAGAGACAACAGTTTGCGAGCACGCACCCGACGGTGCAGAAGCTGAACGTCCTCCTGTCCAAGTTGCTGCTGCCAGGCTCGTAATCTGTCATGCTCCCCTGTACCGCCTCCTCATGCTGCTGCCAGGTCCAGAGTGTGTCATGGGCCCCCGTACCGACTCCTCATGCTGCTGCCAGGCCCGTAATCTGTCATGGGCCCCTGTACCGCCTCCCCATGCTGCTGCCAGGTCCAGAGTGTGTCATGGGTCCCTGTACGGCCTCCCATTGCTGCTGCCAGGCCCGTAATCTGCCATGGGCCCCCGTACCGACTCCTCATGCTGCTGCCAGGCCCGTAATCTGTCATGGGCCCCTGTACCGCCTCCTCATGCTGCTGCCAGGTCCAGAGTGTGTCATGGGTCCCTGTACGGCCTCCCATTGCTGCTGTCTCTATCGCCACACTCTGCCATGTGCCACTTTCAGGTCTCCTCACACTGCTGGTGGTTTCCATTTTTGTCATAGGGTGCTGTATGGCCTCCCATTGCTGCTGCCTCCACCGCCACACTGTGGCTCCACACTCTGGTTTTGGCCCCGTGACTGCCCAAATGAGTGAAGTGTGCGGTGATTCTAAGATCGACGGCACTCATCTGCATGTCATACTGACTGACAGTATTATTTCTCTTCCCCAGCAGACTCCAAGGGCATTTAAATTAAAGGTACAGTGTTCTGCACTAATATTAAGTCTCTCTGAAGGCTAGAAACACCCTTTTTTAAGTTAAATTCACAGCAAATATATTCGACTCGAATCAAAATTTTTCCACGAATTCGCCGAATCAGTCGAATCGAATTTTTGAATACTTCGCTCATCTCTACATAGAATGCATAAAGATAAAAAAAAAACACCTTTAGCCTTTACAACCACTTTAAAGCTTTGTTTAAAAACAAAAAACAAAATATTTCATAATTACCTGCTCTGTGCAGTGATTTTGCACAGAGCAGCCCAGATCCTCTTTTTCTTGGGTCCCCAGCTGGTGCTCATGACTCCTCCCCTTTTACCAGTTGCTTGCTGTTGGAGCACTGGTGCGTACTCCCAAGCCCTGCTTTGTGTTTCCACAAGACACATAGAGCTTCAGCTTGGCCCTGCCCCCATTCTCTTCTCATTGGTTCTCTGGCTGTGATTGAGAGCAGTGGAAGCCAATGGCTCCTACTGCTGTGTCTCAGCCAATGGGGAGAGAGAGACCCAGGACAGTCGAGGCTTCTATGCACATCACTGGATCAAAAGGAGACTCAGGTGAGTATTATTGGGCAGTGGGGGAAGCAGCACACAGAAGGGTTTTTTAACTTCATGCATAGAATGTATGAAGGTGAAAACACTTTATCTGTTACAATCACTTTAAAAGTTTGTTTAAAAAAAAAATAACAAACATGTTATTCTCACCTTCTCTTTGCAGTGGTTTTGCACATAGCAGCCCTGATCCTCTTCTTCTTGGGTTCCCTTCTGACTCCTCCACCTTGACCAGTGTCCCCAAAAGCAAGCCGCTATGGGAGCACTGGTGCATGCTCGCTCCTGAGTCCCTCTCTATTCGTCCATAAGACATAGAACCGTGGCTTGTCCCCACCCCATGCTCTCTTCCCACTGGCTGTGAGTGACCACAGTGGGAGCCAATGAAGAGAGAGAGAGACCCAGGACAGCTGAGGCTCCTGTGCACATAGCTGGATCAAGAAAAGGCTCAGGTGAGTTTTGGGGGGCTGTGAGTGGAGCAAAACACAGAAGGTTTTTTACCAATGCAAAAGGGAAAAAGACAAAATCTAACAAAAAATAACTAATATGTTGAAAATGGAAGATCTAGCTATCAATCAGTTACTGCAAACAGATAACACACTTAAGAAGATGTAACCCAACCACTAAACTATGATATATGTTTTAGCATAATAATATAACGTGGAAAAAAATAGTGACAGGCTATAATAAATGTTGCAGGTCATTATTTATTTATTTCAGGTACTTATATAGTGCTGTCAATTTACACAGCACTTTAAACATATATATATTGAACATTCACATCAGTCCCTAACCCTCAAGGGGTGTACAATCTAAGGTCCCTAACTCACACACACATATTAGGGCCAATTTTAGACAGGATCCAATTAACCTACCAGCATGTCTTTGGAGTGTGGGAGGAAACCAGAGCACCCAGAGGAAACCCACGCAAGCACAGGGAGAACACGCAAACTCGATGCAGGAGGCGCCATGGTTGGGAATCGAACCCATGACCCATTTACCAGAGCACCCAGAGGAAACCCATGCAAGCACAGGGAGAACACGTAAACTCCATGCAGGAGGCACCATGGTTGGGAATCAAATCCATGACCCATTTACTGCAAGGCAGACGTGCTAACCACTAAGCCACTGTGCCGCCCCACTAGATGTTAAAAACCTTTACTCCCACAACTCATGAATTCTACAAGATATACAGTATTTTGCTACCTATGGGACATAGTAAGGGTTTACATCTACTTGAAAGTGTGTTATTAGCAGCTGGTTACTATGGCTGCTATGTCATGTATTTGTTTGCTGGGTCTGTGAATGAGCTGGATTTGTCTGGAAACCATGTATATCCTCAATGCGAACATTATGCCCAATTGTGAATGATGCCCCCAATCCACCTCCAAAAATACATGTGCGCTGCAATGCAGCATGGCAAGCCACAATGCATAGTGTATTGTATGACAAATTGCACTGTGATAATGTGCAAAAAATGCATTTCTATGCTTTTTATCCTATTCAGTTGGCTGTTTTTAACACATTGTGAGTCAATGCATGACAATGTGTACATTGCATTGGACAGCATTGTGGTGTAAGTAGATCCTGACTGTGTGTAAAAAATAACAGTGGCTGAATAACAAGCATTTTATAGGTTTAATCAGTTCATATATGTTTATATAGTATATACTGTATGTATTTATGTATTTTTAGCTGTTTATTTGTTTTAGTGACCACAGCTTCGATTTTTCTACTGTACTTTAGAAAAATTAATTTATATGTAATAGCAAACAATGAAAAGTAGAAGAGTATCCTGTTGGAATAGAACTCTTTTTGAAAAGAAAATGTTGAAACATCTTTCTTTGATCAGCAATGCCAAATTTAGACCCAAAAAAGGAACACTTTAATCCAGTGTGATGGTCAAATGAGTAACAGAGTGACGGTCAAGTGAGTAGCAGAGTGACAAATGCAAATTATCTGCTCTTCCTCTTCTATGACTCTTCAGAGGATCATACAATTGATATATCACAAGTGCCTGACTTCCTAAACGGTGTCATTTTGTGAAGATCAAACAGGATGCATGCAAATATTCAGGTGAATCAAAATTGCTGATCCTGCAGATCCTGAATTCCTCTCTTTAAGCGGAACTAAACCCATTGATTTAACTGTATCCCAATACAGTTCATTTAAAGGCATGCTGTGAATTTTAACTATCAAAAACTCTTATTTCCTCATTCAAACTGTCAAGCTATTAAATGGCTGGTGTCATAACTGACCACATGTGCAACATCAGGGCAACTGCAAATCAAACAGAAGCTAAGATGGCAGCTTCCTTGGCTGCAAAGTATTGGAGGATTTAGTTTCACTTTAAAGTTTATCTGAATCCAAGAACAAAAATGTGATATGTTGCAACTTACTAGTATGGCAGGCTTTACAGGGTACATAAAATATATAAAATAAAGTGAGCGCTCTTTAAATGAGAGAAAATGTCAATGAGAGAATAAGCAGCTAATGGCACAAGCGGGGATCACAACCTCCTCGCGACTGAATAGATAAATAAAGTGCAGCGCTAAAACACATCAAAAAGTTCGTTCTTAAAAATTTGTTGTCAAAAGTTCATGAGATATTTCAATCAATAAAATGGTATACACAGCTAGAAGGATCCAGTGGAAATGACAGAAATGCACACTCACCGACCGCGCATAGGAAATGCGCATTTGTGTATTTAAATCACAGATATCGTACTCCCTCAGGAAGGGGTATCATCAGGCGGTGATCTGCTAGGCTCACAGGACCTCCTTAGGATCAAGATAAAGTGGCCAGGGTCAGCCTCCCCTCTGAAGATGTGCCTTAGCACGAAAGGCCTCAGGAGGAACTGACAGCTTGTGACGCCTCATCACCGCCCAGACCACGAGGAGGTCTGGCGGCCATTTTACTTTAGACTAGCAGACACAGCTACACCTGGAGAAAGGAGCCCTCACCATGGCCGCAGATATGCGGGACTAAATTTATATAAGCAGTCTTTAAATGATTAAATGTCCAAATAAGGGTTTTTAGTATAGTAAACACAGATACAGAACTTAGTATTGACTCCCTTTGACACGGTAGAGCACATCCCAAGTTCCCTATATGACTACTGTGTTAGCCAGACTCACTGTCAACAATTTGTTTTGAAATGTGATTTCATTTATATATTTGCCACCTTTTAAAATGCAGAAATTGTAGTTATGTTCCAAACATTGCAAGATCAAAACGGTCATGAATAATCTCACTGGTACAGTAGCATTATTGTTTAAAGGCAAAGAACACAACCCAATAGTGTCATTCATAAAGGAGGCAGTGTACTGTACCGCTATGTGCGCAATACACTGTTCTAAAGCTGTGGGTTGTGTTTTTAAATTTAATTGAATGAATTGAGATCACATTTTTCTGAATGCCCTGCATGACCTAACATTTCGTGAATAGAGATTCCTGGACTGTAAGTGAAAGCAACTGTAGGATGCGGTATAATACTTTTGTAGAAGAGTCTGAACTTTCTTTTAATCCTGACTCCTGAGACTTTGAAACAGTGTTTTGAATGTTGACCCCTCTTGCTAGGAACTGCCTGGGTTCTGACATCCTGTACTGTCATTGAGGATCTGTTCTATCAGCTGCTGGGATGTTGAAAATTCCCATGTCTGAATTCCTGAGAAACACCACCAAGTAAACATCTTGCTGCATGTGCTACTCAGAAAGCTGAAATGACAAACAGGTTTCAAGAAAAAAAATGATTTTCCATCCACCACACGTACATCTACATTAACCCTATTACAGCTCATACAAAAATGAATAAGAATTCTTTATATCTCTTTAAAGCCTAAGTTTAATCAAAAATTGCTTTGATCAGTCAAAGGAGAGTACTTACTATCAATAAAAAAGTGCCCCTTTTGCTGATGTCTACTTCTTTAGTTGAAATACAAATTCCTCTGAACCCCCTCTACCCCCATAGCTGTAACCTCCTGGTGCTGCAGGGTCAACAGAGTCAAGGTACCTGTGACAGGCACTCATCAAGAGTGACAACTATGCCCACCCTTTCTGCCCACCTCCACCATTCATAGAAGGTATTCTATAGCTTCTATGACTGAAACAGCATCTATGACATCTGGGAGTCCTACCACTGATAGAATGAAAATTTGACAACATTTCCATTTAACAGAATTTGATCATTAAATCGACTTCTGTCAACTTGGATCGGTCATAGATGAATCGAGATTCAGCTGGTCCCTGCTGAACCAGAAGAATTTCAATCCATCTATGGCCAGCCTTACATGTCTCTTCTAGAATCTATGTATGGGAGATCATCGAACTGACGTTCACTGGTCTCCCTCCCCACTAGCCAGTGGCACCCACCATGCTGTTCCCTGGTACATCACTGAGCCCAGGAACATGGTGAGGGTGTGCACAGGGGGTGACTGTTTCAGGGGTGTGTGGAAGCTGTTTCCGGGGTGTGTGTGTGTAAAACATCCTTTCTGATATATGTTGGTGGCAGTGAAAATGTTAAAGCATACATCTAGCCATTACCGAAATTTACCTTTAAACCTCCCTCTCTCCCTCTACATCATGTCCCGGAAGGATAGGTTTCTCTTTATCTTGCTCCTGCCTTACCATCAGCTGCTTTTACCATTCTCTGTGACATCATCACTGGGCTTGTAAAATTATTGCAAAGGCAGCTACTGGAAACCCAGTTCCTATTGACGTACTGTAGGTGCGCACCCAGAAATGCATCTCCCCTTAGAGCCCTTTGCCTACACAGTGTGTGGGCAGACTCTTAAGAGTCAATGCAGTAGCATTGTTTTTTTGGAAAAGAAATGTGGAGAGAGAGGAGTGGAGGATAAGTGAGTTCTGTGGTCTAGTATTTCAGTGCAACAAAAGGCATTATGTTGTCAACTCAAGCATGAAGGTAGGAACACACTGGATTTCTGGCAGATCAACAGGCATTTTTCTCTACTGTACAGCAGCTTTACATCAGCAGATCGCAAGTGCAATGCAAGAATCCTGCAGACTATCAGTAAGCTGTCTGCCCATACTTCCCATACAGGCAGGCAGTTACTGAATGGCAGGAAGAATCAATGAACTATGAGGGCACTCTCTGCAAACCATCAGCCACAATGGCTGATGGTACTTGTAGTCTATTTGTTCACAGGAAACTTTAAATAAATGACGCAGCTGTGTGAAAAGATCACCCACCGCTGTCACAGAGCGCTGGCAGCCGGAAGTGGGTGCATGTTACATGTTACACCCTAAATATGTGTAACATACTCCTATGGGTGAACTTATCCTTTAAAATCCTAAACCAGGGACGGGCAATTAATTTTTTCAAGGGGCCACATGAGAAACTGGGACTGCTGTGGAGGGCAAAATTTAATTCTGTTCAATATTAACTTTGGATCTGGAAAGATCCTTAGTACATGAACTTATTGAAAGCAAACACCTGGTGCTGGGAATAATAGGTACAAATGGTCATGAAATATGCTTCTTTCTATATAGGTTCTCTTTCCAGACAGGGCTGTTTACATGCTGCTGCCATAATACTTTGCTCCATCACCACAGCATTTTTAACTCAGGGTACAGAATTTGACAAGTGGCACTGCTTGTCAAACTCACCCATAGAGTTCAGTGAGGAAGCTGAAGGCTCAGAGAGGCATGCTGGCAGTGGAGGAATTGTGGGCAGGACAGAGGCAGCTGAAGGGCCGAATATGGCCCTGGGGCCACAATTTGCCCAGGTCTGCACTAAACCTACTGATGGTTCCAGAGAAAGGCAAACAACACTTATGACGTGTGGGACAATTTCTTCCAATGGGTATGCTGTTTGAATCCAAAAAAGTTGGTCTTTGCAAGGCAGGAACAAAAATGTTGTTTTGTGAACTATTTGGGGATGCAGGGGGTGGATAAAGGTACCAAACCTTTGAATATAAGTAATCAGGAGAGCCCCTTGAAGCTGTTGGGTGCATAAGTTAAAGATCTTGTCCTCTCCTTCCTAGCCCATGCTTTTAAATTAAAGTGGCATTTAGCCATGTACAGGGTAAGGATGGGAAAGTTTTATAGCAATTTAAAATAGGAGAGGAGAGAAACCATTGATCTCTTGGAGCCTAACCAGTGATCAGGAAAGAGACATTTTATAACCTCTGAAAGCTTTGGTTTCTTGGATGCCTGTCCTAAACGTGTGGTGAATCCAGGTACTTAGACAACGTTATAATTAGAGATGAGCGAATTATTCAAAAATTCGATTCGGCTGATTTGCCAAATTTGCGGAAGAAATTCGATTTGATGTGAATTTATTCGCTGCGAATTTAACTTATTTAAAGGGTTTCTAGGCTTCAGAGAGCCTTTATATTAGTGCAGAACACTGTACCTTTAATTTAAATGCCCTTGGAGTCTGCTGGGGAAGAGAAATAATACTGTCAGTCAGTATGACATGCAGATGAGTGCCGTCGATCTTAGAATCACCGCACACTTCACTCATTTGGGCAGTCACGGGGCACGACGACGACGAAGAAGAAGAAGAAGAAGAAGAAGAAGAAGAATGAAAAGAAGAATGAAAAGAAGAAGAAGAATGAAAAGAAGAAGAAGAAGAAGAATGAAAAGAAGAAGAAGAAGAATGAAAAGAAGAAGAAGAAGAAGAATGAAAAGAAGAAGAAGAAGAAAGAAAAGAAGAAGAAGAAGAATGAAAAGAAGAATGAAAAGAAGAAGAATGAAAAGAAGAAGAAGAAGAATGAAAAGAAGAATGAGAAGAAGAAGAAGAATGAAAATAAGAATGAAAAGAAGAAGAAGAAGAATGAAAAGAAGAAGAAGAAGAATGAAAAGAAGAAGAATGAAAATAAGAATGAAAAGAAGAAGAATGAAAAGAAGAAGAATGAAAAGAAGAAGAATGAAAAGAAGAAGAAGAAGAATGAAAAGAAGAAGAAGAAGAATGAAAAGAAGAAGAAGAAGAATGAAAAGAAGAATGAAAAGAAGAAGAAGAAGAAGAATGAAAAGAAGAAGAAGAAGAATGAAAAGAAGAAGAAGAAGAATGAAAAGAAGAAGAAGAAGAAGAATGAAAAGAAGAAGAAGAATGAAAAGAAGAAGAATTCCAGTACAGCAAAAAGTGTATCTGCAGAGAGCTCCGCTATTTCTGACAGTTCTCTGACAGTTCCTTCATATTTACAGCGGTTGAAACATTGTATCTATTTGTTTCCGAATAAAAACATCTGTATCCTAAATGGAAACAAATAGATACAATGTTTCAACCGCTGTAAATGTGAAGGAACTGTCAGAGAACTGTCAGAAATAGCGGAGCTCTCTGCAGGGACACTTTTTGCCGGCTGTAGAAGGGATGAAAATCGGCCGATCAGGAAAAATTCGATTTGCGCATCCGAAGTTTGCTAATATTTGGATTCAGTGCGAATCGAATTTTTCCTAATATTCGAAACGAATTCCACTTCGCCAAGTTCGATTCGTTCATCTCTAGTTATAATGTTACAACAATATTGGGTGCCCACAGACTATCTGTGACCAGCACAATTCTTGTTTAAATAAAGGATTTGTTTATTACATATGTTGTTAAATCAGTGACATTTCTCTTTCAAATAAAATGCTGACTTGCATAATTTGGAGGAGCAGTGATCACAGAAGTGAATAAAGACTATGGTTGGTTCTGCACCAATGAATCTCAGCAGCTAGCATATCAGAGAACCTGTCCTGGCTGGTACAGATCATTTTTTAGAAAAGAGCTTTCTATATATATCATTTATAGGTTACTCACAGAGTAAAATTAATAAAGATGCTTTTAAGATGTGAATGAAAAGATTCAAATAATCACAGCAATCCCCAACTGCCTTCATAAGCTCTCAAATACTTCTAGCAACCCTTGCATAAGCACCTAATGCCTACAACAAATGCCTATCCAATGTTTAGAAACCAAATTATTCCAATTCCTATTAATAACCTTTTTATGCCGTAAGTTCTTGCTAATGCAAGAGTCCAAAAAAACCCACCATTAATAGCAAAAATTATTTAAGTAAACAGTCTAAAAATAAAGCAAGCATTCTTCTTCCTAACACAGCCATGGTGTCAACAAGACAACTTAATTGTTTGTTTCTCTGAGGGAAGGAGCTAAACCAGAGAATTAATTTGGTTCAGCATGTGAAACAATTCGTTTGCTCGGCCTAATTCTATGAATTAAGGAAGTTTTCTTATACACAATCAACATGTAAATCAGTCCAGGAGAGTGAAGATGATGTCGCCGAAGTCTTTTATACCAATAAATAAAGGCAGGGATATAAAAAGAGCTTGTTTGAGCCAACTGGGCATTAAAGAAGTTTAAATGACGTCATTGGTAACTCGTCTCATTTGGGGAGGCCTGAAAGGAGCCGGGGGGCCACACATCAGGGGATTAGGGAAGCCAAGTGCAAGCTTTAAACATTTTGCAGCATCAAGTCATTTCAACTGTACTGCCAGCACTTTAAAACAATATTTTGTTTCTTATTTACTCAAAAAATAGATATTTAAAAAAATGACATCTAGAATTTATAAAGAAGTTTATATATATATATATATATATATATATATATATATTGTGACAGTATGAAAGGCGAGGTGGACGCTATGGGGTTTATTTACTAAAGCTGGAGAGTCCAAAATCAGACTCCCTTCTGCATAGAAACCAATCAGCTTCCAGGTTTCATTGCCAAAGCTTCATTGAACAAGCTGAGGTTAGAAGCTGATTGGTTTCTATGCAGAAGGGAGTCTGATTTTGGACTCTCCAGCTTTAGTAAATAAACCCCTATGTGTCACCTCGCATGCAATTATAGCCTAGAGATTAACGTGGAGTCCACTCCGGGTTTTCTGGGCCACTATGGTAGAGGTGGTTCCGGACCGGATTTTGTGGTCCACTGTAGACCACCAGCAGGTGGTATAAATAAGGCAGGGCTGGAGCAAGAAGTTGCTCCTGGCCTGGGACTCAGAGAGTCATATCTGATTGAACTGTGGATGAAAGTTTGCATTGTGCAAGAAAGGAAAAGGTTTGCATACTGGTTTCATTTTGTTGGTGACAGGGTGAAGCTCTTCACCTTTGAGAGAGGAATCTCCTATGTTTAGTTATTGCCTTGATGGCGAGGGTTTAGTTTTTGTTTTGTTTGTTTATGATGCTTGCAACTAGAGATGAGCGAATCGAAGTAGCCGAAGTGGAATTCGAGTCGAATATCGGAAAAATTTCGAAATTTTTCCGAAAATGGCGGCGGACATGTGCGGCGACGGAGCGGGGATGTCTGGGAAGGCGCGCAGACAAGGCGCGCTGACCCATAATGCATTCCTCAATGACATGTGATCGCATCAGCCAATCAGCAGCCAGCCAGCCAGCACTGTGTAATGGTCGAGCTATAAATAGCGGCCATTTTGGAATTCTTCATTTGCCTGCAGTCATTGAACAGAGGCAGACCGCTCTGTATTAGGGACAGAGTTAGGGCCACAGAAACGATACTTGGGGACAGAGAAACGTTACTTAGGGACAGAGAACCATTACTCAGGGACACAGAATTGTTAATGAGGGCCACAGAATCGTTACTTAGGGACAAATAAAAGCTAGTTAGGGCCACAGAATTGTTACTCAGGGACAGACAGAATTGTTACTGAGTGCCAGAGAATTGTTACTTAGGGCCACAGAAACTTTAGTTAGGGTCACAGAATTGTTACTCAGGGACAGACACAGAATTGTTACTGAGGGCCACAGAACTGTTACTTAGGGCCACAGAAACGTTATTAGGGCCACAGAATTGTTACTCAGGGACAGACAGAATTGTTACTGAGTGCCAGAGAATTGTTACTTAGGGCCACAGAAACTTTAGTTAGGGCCACAGAATTGTTACTCAGGGACAGACACAGAATTGTTACTGAGGGCCACAGAACTGTTACTTAGGGCCACAGAAACTTTAGTTAGGGCCACAGAATTGTTACTCAGGGACAGACACAGAATTGTTACTGAGGGCCACAGAACTGTTACTTAGGGCCACAGAATTGTTACTCGCACAGACACAGAATTGTTACTCAGGGACACAGAATTGTTACTGAGGGCCACAGAACCGTTACTTAGGGCCACAGAATTGTTACTCAGGGACACAGAATTGTTACTGAGGGCCACAGAACTGTTACTTAGGGCCACAGAATTGTTACTCGCACAGACACAGAATTGTTACTTAGGGACACAGAATTGTTACTGAGGGCCACAGAACTGTTACTTAGGGCCACAGAATTGTTACTGAGGGCCACAGAACTGTTACTTAGGGCCACAGAATTGTTACTCGCACAGACACAGAATTGTTACTCAGGGACACAGAACTGTTACTGAGGGCCACAGAACTGTTACTTAGGGCCACAGAATTGTTACTCGCACAGACACAGAATTGTTACTCAGGGACACAGAACTGTTACTGAGGGCCACAGAACTGTTACTTAGGGCCACAGAATTGTTACTCGCACAGACACAGAATTGTTACACAGGGACACAGAATTGTTACTGAGGGCCACAGAACCGTTACTTAAGGCCACAGAATTGTTACTCAGGGACACAGAATTGTTACTGAGGGCCACAGAACTGTTACTTAGGGCCACAGGATTGTTACTCGCACAGACACAGAATTGTTACTCAGGGACACAGAACTGTTACTGGGGGCCACAGAACTGTTACTTAGGGCCACAGAATTGTTACTCGCACAGACACAGAATTGTTACTCAGGGACACAGAATTGTTACTGAGGGCCACAGAACCGTTACTTAGGGCCACAGAATTGTTACTCGCACAGACACAGAATTGTTACACAGGGACACAGAATTGTTACACAGGGACACAGAACCGTTACTTAGGGCCACAGAATTGTTACTCAGGGACACAGAATTGTTACTGAGGGCCACAGAACTGTTACTTAGGGCCACAGAATTGTTACTCGGACAGACACAGAATTGTTACTCAGGGACACAGAATTGTTACTGAGGGCCACAGAACCGTTACTTAGGGCCACAGAAACGTTAATCGGGGACACAGAATTGTTACTGAGGGCCACAGAACCGTTACTTAGGGCCACATAAACATTAATCAGGGACACAGAATTGTTACTGAGGGCCACAGAACCGTTACTTAGGGCCACAGAATTGTTACTCACGGACAGACACAGAATTGTTTCTTGAGGGACACAGAATTTTTAATGAGTGCCACAGAACCGTGACTTAGGGCCACATAAACGTTAATCAGGGACACAGAATTGTTACTGAGGGCCACAGAACCGTTACTTAGGGCCACATAAATGTTAATCAGGGACACAGAATTGTTACTGAGGGCCACAGAACCGTTACTTAGGGCCACAGAATTGTTACTCACGGACAGACACAGAATTGTTTCTTGAGGGACACAGAATTTTTACTGAGGGCCACAGAACCGTTACTTAGGGCCACAGAAACGTTAATCAGGGACACAGAATTGTTACTGAGGGCCACAGAACCGTTACTTAGGGCCACGTAAACGTTAATCAGGGACAGACACAGAATTGTTACTGAGGTACACAGAATTGTTACTGAGGGCCACAGAACCGTTACTTAGGGCCACGTAAACGTTAATCAGGGACAGACACAGAATTGTTACTGAGGTACACAGAATTGTTACTGAGGGCCACAGAACCGTTACTTAGGGCCACATAAACGTTAATCAGGGACACAGAATTGTTACTGAGGGCCACAGAACTGTTACTGAGGGCCACAGAACTGTTACTTAGGGCCACAGAATTGTTACTCGCACAGACACAGAATTGTTACTCAGGGACACAGAACTGTTACTGAGGGCCACAGAACTGTTACTTAGGGCCACAGAATTGTTACTCGCACAGACACAGAATTGTTACTCAGGGACACAGAACTGTTACTGAGGGCCACAGAACTGTTACTTAGGGCCACAGAATTGTTACTCGCACAGACACAGAATTGTTACACAGGGACACAGAATTGTTACTGAGGGCCACAGAACCGTTACTTAGGGCCACAGAATTGTTACTCAGGGACACAGAATTGTTACTGAGGGCCACAGAACTGTTACTTAGGGCCACAGGATTGTTACTCGCACAGACACAGAATTGTTACTCAGGGACACAGAATTGTTACTGGGGGCCACAGAACTGTTACTTAGGGCCACAGAATTGTTACTCGCACAGACACAGAATTGTTACTCAGGGACACAGAATTGTTACTGAGGGCCACAGAACCGTTACTTAGGGCCACAGAATTGTTACTCGCACAGACACAGAATTGTTACACAGGGACACAGAATTGTTACTGAGGGCCACAGAACCGTTACTTAGGGCCACAGAATTGTTACTCAGGGACACAGAATTGTTACTGAGGGCCACAGAACTGTTACTTAGGGCCACAGAATTGTTACTCGGACAGACACAGAATTGTTACTCAGGGACACAGAATTGTTACTGAGGGCCACAGAACCGTTACTTAGGGCCACAGAAACGTTAATCGGGGACACAGAATTGTTACTGAGGGCCACAGAACCGTTACTTAGGGCCACATAAACGTTAATCAGGGACACAGAATTGTTACTGAGGGCCACAGAACCGTTACTTAGGGCCACAGAATTGTTACTCACGGACAGACACAGAATTGTTTCTTGAGGGACACAGAATTTTTAATGAGTGCCACAGAACCGTGACTTAGGGCCACATAAACGTTAATCAGGGACACAGAATTGTTACTGAGGGCCACAGAACCGTTACTTAGGGCCACATAAATGTTAATCAGGGACACAGAATTGTTACTGAGGGCCACAGAACCGTTACTTAGGGCCACAGAATTGTTACTCACGGACAGACACAGAATTGTTTCTTGAGGGACACAGAATTTTTACTGAGGGCCACAGAACCGTTACTTAGGGCCACAGAAACGTTAATCAGGGACACAGAATTGTTACTGAGGGCCACAGAACCGTTACTTAGGGCCACGTAAACGTTAATCAGGGACAGACACAGAATTGTTACTGAGGTACACAGAATTGTTACTGAGGGCCACAGAACCGTTACTTAAGGCCACGTAAACGTTAATCAGGGACAGACACAGAATTGTTACTGAGGTACACAGAATTGTTACTGAGGGCCACAGAACCGTTACTTAGGGCCACATAAACGTTAATCAGGGACACAGAATTGTTACTGAGGGCCACAGAACCGTTACTTAGGGCCACATAAATGTTAATCAGGGACACAGAATTGTTACTTAGGGCCACAGAACCGTTACTTAGGGCCACAGAATTGTTACTCACGGACAGACACAGAATTGTTTCTTGAGGGACACAGAATTTTTACTGAGGGCCACAGAACCGTTACTTAGGGCCACATAAACGTTAATCAGGGACACAGAATTGTTACTGAGGGCCACAGAACCGTTACTTAGGGCCACGTAAACGTTAATCAGGGACAGACACAGAATTGTTACTGAGGTACACAGAATTGTTACTGAGGGCCACAGAACCGTTACTTAGGGCCACAGAAACGTTAATCAGGGACACAGAATTGTTACTGAGGGCCACAGAACCGTTACTGAGGGCCACAGAACCGTTACTTAGGGCCACATAAACGTTAATCAGGGGGACACAGAATTGTTACTGAGGGCCACAGAAACGTTACTTAGGGCCACATAATTGTTACTCAGGGACAGACACAGAATTGTTACTGAGGGACACAGAATTGTTACTGAGGGCCACAGAACCGTTACTTAGGGCCACAGAATTGTTACTCAGGGACAGACACAGAATTGTTACTCAGGGACACAGAATTGTTACTCAGGGACACAGAATCGTTGAATTAAAGAGTATGTCAGACAACATGCAGAGGAGTGGCAGAGGAGGCAATGTTTTAGGAGCGAGCAGACGTGGCAGCAGAGGAAGGGATCGAGGCAGCACTATTCGCAGCCAGAGGCCAGTGCTCCCGGTGTCATCCAGCGGTCGTGTCTCCACCGACAACCCTGCCGTCATCGATTGGTTGGCTCGGTCGTCTTCCTCTTCCCAGGTCACCTCTGACACCTACAGCCAACGGTCGGTGGGTACGTCAGACACAACCGTTAGTTGGCATGGCCCGGGAGCAAGCCCACTGAAATCACGTGTCCTCTACCTGCCCCTGTCCTTTGGTGTTCCCTCACCAAGCGAAGTATCGCATGCTGTGGGCTCAGCCCCACTGTACAGTGAGGAAGAGCTAACAGAGGGCGGTCAGGAACGGGGGGAGACATCCGCCTTTTCAGCAGCCAGGCGAAGAAGTAGTGGCGAGGAGAGTGGCCCGGTAGCCGGTCTAGAGACAGGTCTGTCTCCTGACCCAGACGCAGCCGAGGGGGCTAGTAGTGAGGCGGAGACCCTACTTGATGATGAGGAGGTTGATCGCACTTGGCAGCCTCGTCGTCATCAGGCAATTTCTTCCGCATCATCAGGAGAAGAGGGTGGCAGCTTGGCAGTGAGCGAAACAGTCGGTGGGTTGCCCAGGAGACAGCAGCAGGGTCGCAGCAGTGTCAGTGGAAGCAGTGTCAGTGGAGCCAAACGGCCACGGAGTAGAGCACCAGCTCCACTGCAGCCTACCACCACGGCCAGTAGTGGTGCCGGTGTGCACGGAGGAAGCAGCAGTCAGCCAGTGAGGAGTATCGGGGGCAAAGTTTCCTACTCGGCAGTGTGGCAATTTTTCGTCAAGCCGCCCAAGGAAGTAAACGTAGCCGTATGTCGACTATATGGCCAGAAAGTCAAGCGTGGCCAGGGGGCCCATGTTGGGACTACAGCGTTGCGGCAGCATATGCAGCGTCGCCATTTGGTGGCCTGGGAAAACCGTGATAAAGATACGGCGGTTCTGCCCGCCCCAGCCCCCGCTCCATCACCCGCTCCGTTACTTGCTTCGTCACCCGACGTCAATCGCCCTCCATCAGCCAGTCAAGGCTCCAACACCTCTGCTGAGGGGAGTTGTCGCTCGTTGGCATCTTCCGCTCGTTCAGATGCTCCTTCTCCTGCTACTCCTCTTCACGGATTCCGTCAGCAGTCTTTCTTGGAATCCGTTTCCAAGAGACAACAGTTTGCGAGCACGCACCCGACGGTGCAAAAGCTGAACGTCCTCCTGTCCAAGTTGCTGGTGCTGCAGTCCCTCCCTTTCCAAGTGGTGGACTCAGCACCTTTCAGAGAAATGATGGCTTGTGCCGCGCCGCGGTGGAGAGTGCCAAGCCGTCATTTCTTCGCCAAAAAGGCAGTGCCAGCCCTGCATTCACATGTAGAAGACATGGTGGGCCAGTCTTTGAGCATGTCGGTCTCTGCCAAAGTGCACGGCAGCGCCGACGTGTGGAGCAGTAACTACGGTCAGGGACAGTACATGTCATTTACGGCCCACTGGGTGAACGTGGTGCCGTCACAGCCGCACCAGCAACTTGGACAGGTCACGCCGCTTTTGCCTCCACGTTTGCACGTCCTTGGTCCGGCAAAGATGTCCGCCTCTACCACCTCTTCTTCCGCCGTGTCCTCAGCCGCCACCCCCGTGCCAAGTCCCATTACCCGACCGGCATATCACATGTGCAGGGCGCAACGGTGTCACGCTGTGCTGCACCTGGTATGCCTTGGCGAACGTAGTCACACAGGGGAGGAACTTCTGAGTGTAATGAACAGAGAAATCGACAGATGGCTGTCTCCGCGCAAACTGAAAATCGGAACCATGTTGACCGACAACGGAAAGAACATGGTGTCTGCTCTGCGTCAAGGAAGGTTGTGCCATGCGCCATGCATGGCTCACGTGTTCAATCTGGTTGTCAAGCGGTTCCTAAAATCCACCATCCCACTGCAAGACATCCTTAAAATGTCACGTAAACTTTGCATGCATTTCAGCCATTCCTACACCGCAAAGCACACCCTCCTTGAGCTGCAGCGGCAGAACGGAATTCCACATCATCGCCTGATCTGCGACGTTGCAACAAGGTGGAATTCAACCCTACACATGTTAGACCGCCTTTACGAGCAGCGAAAGGCCATCACCGATTTCCTGATGTTACAAGCGGATAAAGGTACTCCCCTGTGTAACTTCGATGTCAGCCATTGGCAGCTCATGCGTGACTCCTGCCGCTTGCTCAGGCCCTTTGAGGAGGCCACGCTATTCGTGAGTCGGCAGGACTATGGGATGAACGACGTCATTCCTCTGTTGCACGTCCTTGAACAAATGCTGTTAACAATGGCTGGTCAGGGTGCGGTAGACGTGGCGCACAGATCTCAACGCCACATGACCCCTGTGGGGGCAGGACAGGAAGAAGAGGAGGAGGTAGAGGAGGACATTTGTGCTCAGGAATTATTGAGTGAAATGGGTGGTTTTTCCACTCAGCGGACAGGAGTGGAGGAGCAGGAGCATCTGGTAGAGGAGGAGGAGGAGGAGACAGAGGACCCAGACGCACCGTGGCAGTATGCTGTGGAGATGGAGGCAGGGAGTCCCTCGCATTCCTTGGCACAAATGGCCCATAGCATGCTCGGTTGCTTGCGTAGCGACAGCCGAATAATAACCATCAGACAGAGGGATGACTTTTGGCTGTCCACCTTGTTGGACCCTCGCTACCGTTCAAAAATGGTGGCCTTTTTCACACCTGCTGAGAGGGAGGCCAAAATAACGTACTATAAAAACCACCTATGTAGTCAGTTGGTCTCTGCCTTTGTGCGCCAACGTCCATCCTCAGACACTGTGGGCCCTGTGCGCTCGCGTTCCGCTGCCATGGCAGCAGGGGAGGGGTGGGGTGGTAGGAGCAGTGGCAGCTCCACCAGCAGCGGCTGCCTCAGTCTGCAGTCGATGATGAGTAGCTTTCTTCACCAGCGCAGTGAGGAAACTACTAACCAGCCGCAGCAGCAGCAGCATCAGGTGGACCTGGAGCAGGACCTCAAACAACAGGCTTAGGCCTACTTGGACAGCACCCTGCCAACCGAGGTAGACAATCCCCTTGACTACTGGGCAACGAAACTTGACCTTTGGCCCCAACTAGCTGAATTTGCCCTTGAAAGGCTGTCATGCCCGGCCAGTAGCGTGGCATCGGAGCGCGTGTTTAGTGCGGCAGGAGGTATTGTAACTCCGCGGAGGACACGACTGTCCACCCAAAGTGTGGAGAGACTCACGTTTGTGAAAATGAATCAGGCGTGGATTAGTCTTGATTTCAAACCACCAGTTCCTGACACAACTGACTAAATCCGCCATGAATCATGCCTCAAACATGTGCCACTTTCAGGTCTCCTCACACACTGCTGGTGTGTTGAATTTTTTGACATAGGGTCCTGGCAGATTACGGGCCTCCTATAGCTGCTGCCAGGCCCCTAATCTGCCATGGGCCCCTATATACCGCCTCCTCATGCTGCTGCCAAGTCCAGAGTCTCTCATGGGTCCCTGTACGGCCTCCCATTGCTGCTGTCTCCATCGCCACACTCTGCCATGTGCCACTTTCAGGTCTCCTCACACACTGCTGGTGTGTAGAATTTTTTGACATAGGGTGCTGTCAGATTACGGGCCTCCCATAGCTGCTGCCAGGCCCCTAATCTGCCATGGGCCCCTATATACCGCCTCCTCATGCTGCTGCCAAGTCCAGAGTCTCTCATGGGTCCCTGTACGGCCTCCCATTGCTGCTGTCTCCATCGCCACACTCTGCCATGTGCCACTTTCAGGTCTCCTCACACTGCTGGTGTGTTGAATTTTTTGACATAGGGTGCTGGCAGATTACGGGCCTCCTATAGCTGCTGCCAGGCCCCTAATCTGCCATGGGCCCCTATATACCGCCTCCTCATGCTGCTGCCAGGTCCAGAGTCTCTCATGGGTCCCTGTACGGCCTCCCATTGCTGCTGTCTCCATCGCCACACTCTGCCATGTGCCACTTTCAGGTCTCCTCACACTGCTGGTGTGTTGAATTTTTTGACATAGGGTGCTGGCAGATTACGGGCCTCCTATAGCTGCTGCCAGGCCCCTAATCTGCCATGGGCCCCTATACCGCCTCCTCATGCTGCTGCCAGGTCCAGAGTCTCTCATGGGTCCCTGTACGGCCTCCCATTGCTGCTGTCTCCATCGCCACACTCTGCCATGTGCCACTTTCAGGTCTCCTCACACTGCTGGTGGGTTCCATTTTTTGTCATAGGGTGCTGGCAGATTACGGGCCTCCCATAGCTGCTGCCAGGCCCCTAATCTGCCATGGGCCCCTATACCGCCTCCTCATGCTGCTGCCAGGTCCAGAGTCTCTCATGGGTCCCTGTACGGCCTCCCATTGCTGCTGTCTCCATCGCCACACTCTGCCATGTGCCACTTTCAGGTCTCCTCACACTGCTGGTGTGTTGAATTTTTTGACATAGGGTGCTGGCAGATTACGGGCCTCCTATAGCTGCTGCCAGGCCCCTAATCTGCCATTGGCCCCTATATACCGCTTCCTCATGCTGCTGCCAAGTCCAGAGTCTCTCATGGGTCCCTGTATGGCCTCCCATTGCTGCTGTCTCCATCGCCACACTCTGCCATGTGCCACTTTCAGGTCTCCTCACACTGCTGGTGTGTTGAATTTTTTGACATAGGGTGCTGGCAGATTACGGGCCTCCTATAGCTGCTGCCAGGCCCCTAATCTGCCATGGGCCGCTATACCGCCTCCTCATGCTGCTGCCAGGTCCAGAGTCTCTCATGGGTCCCTGTACGGCCTCCCATTGCTGCTGTCTCCATCGCCACACTCTGCCATGTGCCACTTTCAGGTCTCCTCACACTGCTGGTGTGTTGAATTTTTTGACATAGGGTGCTGGCAGATTACGGGCCTCCTATAGCTGCTGCCAGGCCCCTAATCTGCCATGGGCCCCTATACCGCCTCCTCATGTTGCTGCCAAGTCCAGAGTCTCTCATGGGTCCCTGTACGGCCTCCCATTGCTGCTGTCTCCATCGCCACACTCTGCCATGTGCCACTTTCAGGTCTCCTCACACTGCTGGTGTGTTGAATTTTTTGACATAGGGTGCTGGCAGATTACGGGCCTCCCATAGCTGCTGCCAGGCCCCTAATCTGCCATGGGCCCCTATACCGCCTCCTCATGCTGCTGCCAGGTCCAGAGTCTCTCATGGGTCCCTGTACGGCCTCCCATTGCTGCTGTCTCCATCGCCACACTCTGCCATGTGCCACTTTCAGGTCTCCTCACACTGCTGGTGTGTTGAATTTTTTGACATAGGGTGCTGGCAGATTACGGGCCTCCTATAGCTGCTGCCAGGCCCCTAATCTGCCATGGGCCCCTATATACCGCCTCCTCATGCTGCTGCCAGGTCCAGAGTCTCTCATGGGTCCCTGTACGGCCTCCCATTGCTGCTGTCTCCATCGCCACACTCTGCCATGTGCCACTTTCAGGTCTCCTCACACTGCTGGTGTGTTGAATTTTTTGACATAGGGTGCTGGCAGATTACGGGCCTCCCATAGCTGCTGCCAGGCCCCTAATCTACCATGGGCCCCTATATACAGCCTCCTCATGCTGCTGCCAGGTCCAGAGTCTCTCATGGGTCCCTGTACGGCCTCCCATTGCTGCTGTCTCCATCGCCACACTCTGCCATGTGCCACTTTCAGGTCTCCTCACACTGCTGGTGTGTTGAATTTTTTGACATAGGGTGCTGGCAGATTACGGGCCTCCTATAGCTGCTGCCAGGCCCCTAATCTGCCATGGGCCCCTATATACCACCTCCTCATGCTGCTGCCAAGTCCAGAGTCTCTCATGGGTCCCTGTACGGCCTCCCATTGCTGCTGCCAGGAGGCAGCAGGGTCGCAGCAGTGTCAGTGGAGGCAAACGGCCACGGAGTAGAGCACCAGCTCCACTGCAGCCTACCACCACGGCCAGTAGTGGTGCCGGTGTGCACGGAGGAAGTAGCAGTCAGCCAGTGAGGAGTAGCGGAGGCAAAGTTTCCTACTCTGCGGTGTGGCAATTTTTCGTCAAGCCGCCCGAGGAAGTAAACGTAGCCGTATGTCGACTATGTGGCCAGAAAGTCAAGCGTGGCCAGTAGGCCCATGTTGGGACTACAGCGTTGCGTCAGCATATGCAGCGTCGCCATTCGGTGGCCTGGGAAAACCGTGATAAAGATACGGCGGTTCTGCCTGCCCCAGCCCAGGGTTCCATTTTGTCATAGGGTGCTGGCAGATTACAGGCCTCCCATAGGTGCCGCCAGGCCCCAAATCGGCCATGGGCCCCCGTACCGCCTGGTCACGCTGCTGCTGAGCCCACAGTGTGACCTGGGTCCCTGTACGGCCTCCCATTGCTTCCACTCTGCCATGTGCCACTTTGAAATCTCCTCACACTCCTGCGGTTGTCCATTTTGTCATAGGTTGCTGG
The DNA here is from genome assembly GCF_062004578.1 of Staurois parvus. Taxonomy (NCBI): domain Eukaryota; kingdom Metazoa; phylum Chordata; class Amphibia; order Anura; family Ranidae; genus Staurois; species Staurois parvus. The sequence continues at coordinate 2,019,013 of NW_028318154.1, forward strand.
CAGATTACAGGCCTTCCATAGGTGCCACCAGGCCCCAAATCGGCCATGGGCCCCCGTACCGCCTGGTCACGCTGCTGCTGAGCCCACAGTGTGACCTGGGTCCCTGTACCGCCTCCCATTGCTCCCACTCTGCCATGTGCCACTTTGAGGTCTCCTCACACTGCTGGTGTGTTCAATTTTTTGACATAGGGTGCTGGCAGATTACGGGCCTCCCATTGCTGCTGCCAGGCACGTAATCTGCCATGGGCCCCTGTACCGACTCCTCATGCTGTGACGTTGCAACAAGGTGGAATTCAACACTACATATGTTAGACCACCTTTACGAACAGCGAAAGGCCATCACAGATTTCCTGATGTTAAAAGCGGATAAAGGTACTCCCTGTGTAACTTAGATGTCAGCCATTGTCAGCTCATGCGTGACACCTGCGCTTGCTCAGGCCCTTTGAGGAGGCCACGCTATTCGTGAGTCGGCAGGACTATGGGATGAACGAGGTCAAATCGGCCATGGGCCCCCGTACCGCCTGTTCACGCTGATGCTGGTCCCACAGTGTGACCTGGGTCCCTGTACCGCCTCCCATTGCTCCCACTCTGCCATGTGCCACTTTCAGGTCTCCTCACACTCCTGCTGGTTTCCATTTTGTCATAGGTTGCTGTATGGCCTCCCATTGCTGCTGCCTCCACCGCCACACTGTGGCTCCAAACACTGGTTTTGGCCCCGTGACTGGCCAAATGAGTGAAGTGTGTGGTGATTCTAAGATCGACGGCACTCATCTGCATGTCATACTGAGTGACAGTATTATTTCTCTTCCCCAGCAGACTCCAAGGGCATTTAAATTAAAGGTACAGTGTTCTGCACTAATATTAAGTCTCTCTGAAGCCTAGAAACACCCTTTTTTAAGTTAAATTCACAGCGAATTTATTCGACTCGAATCGAATATTGTCCACGAATTCGCCGAATCAGTCGAATCGAATTTTTCATTTCTTCGCTCATCTCTACTTGCAACCTTTTAAATAAAATTGACGACAAGTCAGATTTTATGAAAGCCCTGCTGTTTGGACTTCCTTTTTCCCAGGGAAGGTGATCTCCCACCTGGGCTACCCCCACAATATATACACATTATGTTGCCAAATGTATTGGCAAACCTCTCCAAATTTCAGGTGTTCCAATCACCTCCATGGCCACAGGTGTATAAAGTCAAGTACCTAGGCATGCAGACTGCTTCTACAAACATTTGTAAAAGAATGGATCGCTCTCAGGAGCTTGGTGAATTCAAGTGTGGTACCGTGATAGGTTGCAACCTGTGCAATAAGTCCATCCATGAAATTTCCTTGCTACTAAATATTCCACAGTCAATTGTTAGTGGTATTATGACAAAGTGGAAGCAACTGGGAACAACAGCAACTCAGCCATGAAGTGGTAGGCTATGTAAAATGACACAGCAAGGTTAGTGCATGCTGAAGCGCACAGTGCGCAGACGTCACCAACTGTCTGCAGAGTCAATAGCTAAAGACCTCCAAACTTCGTGTGGCCTTCAGATTAGCAAAGCATAGAGAGCTTCATGGAATGGGTTTCCATGGCCGAACAGCTGCATCCAAGCCTTACATCACCAAGTGCAATGCAAAATGTCGGATGCAGTGGTGTAAAGCACGCCACCACTAGACTCTAGATCAGTGGAGACGTGTTCTCTGGAGTGACGAATCATGCTTCTCTGTCTGGCAATCTAATGGAGTGTTTGAGTTTGGCAGTTGCCAGGAGAACGGTGGGGATGGCCCCTTCCTGTTCCAACATGACTGCGCACCAGTGCCAAAGCAAGGTCTATAAAGACATGGATGAGCAAGTTTAGGGTGGAGGAACTTGCCTGGCCTGCACAGAGTCCTGACCTCAACCCGATAGAACACCTTTGAGATGAATTAAGAGAGGAGACTGCGAGCCAGACCTTCTCATCCAACATCAGTGCCTGACCTCACAAATGTGCTTCTGGAAGAATGGTCAAACGTTCTCATAGGCACACTCCTAAACCTTGTGGACAGCCTTCCCAGAAGAGTTGAAGCTATTATAGCTGCAAAGAGTGGGCCAACTCAATATTGAACCCTACAGACTAAGACTGGGATGCCCATAAAGTAAAAGCGCTGAGCAAACTGTTGGCGCTATATAAATCCTGTATAATAATAATGTGTGTGTAAAGGCAGGTGTCCCAATACTTCTGGCAATATAGTATATATATATATATATATATATATGTGTGTATATATATATACAGTTGCAAGAAAAAGTATGTGAACCCCTTGGGATTACATGGAGTTTTGCATGAATTGGGCATAAAATGTGCTCTGAACGTCATCTAAGTCACAACAATCGAAGAACACAGTCTGCTGAACATTATACTACACAAACATTAGATGTTGCCATGGTTTAATTGCACATAACATGTAAACATTCACAGTGCAGGGAGGAAAAAGTATATGAACCTTTGGACCTAATAACTGGTTGACCCTCCTTTGGCAGCAATAACCTCAACCAAACGTTTCCTGTAGTTGCAGATCAGACCTGCACAACAATCTGGAGTAATTTTGGACCACTCCTCTTCACAAAACTGTTTCAGTGTAGCAATATTCTTGGGATGTCTGGTGTGAATCGCTCTCTTAAGGTCATGCCACAGCATTTCAATCGGGTTGAGGTCAGGACTCTGACTGGGCCACTCCAGAAGGCGTATTCTGTGCTGTTGCAGCCATTGTTTTGTTGAATTACTTGTATGCTTTGGGTCATTGTCCTGTTGCATCACCCATCCTCTGCGGAGCTTCAGTTGGCGGACAGATGGTCGTACGTTTTCCTGCAAAATGTCTTGATAAACTCTGGAATTCATTTTCCCATCAATGACAACAATCCGTCCAGACCCTGAGGCAGCAAAGCAGCCCCAAACCATGATGCTCCCTCCGCCATGTTTTACAGTGGGGATGAGGTTTTGATGTTGGTGTGCTGTGCCTTTTTTTCTTCACACATAGTGTTGTGTGTTCTTCCCAAACAACTCAATCTTGGTTTCATTTGTCCACAGTATATTTTGCCAGTAGTGCTGTGGAACATCCAGGTGCTCTTTTGCAAACTTCAAAACGTGCTGCAATATTCTTTTTGGACAGCAATGGCTTCCTCCGTGGTGTCCTCCCATGTACTCCATTCTTGTTTAATGTTTTCCTTATTGTAGATGTGTCGACAAAAATGTTAGCATGTGCCAGAGATTTCTGTAGGTCTTTAGCTGACACTCTGGGATTCTTCTTTACCTCATGCAGCATTCTGCGCTGTGCTCTTGCAGTCATTTTTACACGACGACCACGCCTAGGGAGAGTAGCAACAGTGATAAACTTTCTCCATTTGTAGACAGTCTGTATTACCGTGGACACATGAACATCAAGGCTTTTGGAGATACTTTTGTAACCCTTTCCAGCTTCATGCAAGCCAACAATTCTTGATCGTAGGTCTTCTGAGAGCTCTTTTCTGCGAGGCATGGTTCACATCAGACAGTGCTTCTTGAAACCAGTAAACACAAAACAGGTGTGTGTTTTTTAAGGGCAGGACAGCTGTCAGCAACACATCCAATATCATCACACTGATTGGAGTCAAGGTTGGCTCACTCCTGGCTCCAATTAGCTCTGGGAAAAGTCATTAAGCTAGGGCCTCACATACTTTTTCCTCCCTGCACAGTGAATGTTTACATGTTATGTTCAATTAAACCATGGCAACATCTAATGTTTGTGTAGTATTATGTTCAGCAGACTGTGTTCTTCTATTGTTGTGACTTAGATGACGTTCAGAGCACATTTTATGCCCAATTCATGCAAAACTCCACGTAATCCCAAGGGGTTCACATACTTTTTCTTGCAACTGTATATACACACACACTCTCCAGTCACTTTATTAGGTACACCTGTTCAATTGCTTGGTAACATGAGTTGCTGCCATGTGATTGGCTGATTAGCAATTTAATGCATTTAGGCATATAGATGTAATAAAAACAACTTGCTAAAGTTCAAGCCAAGCATCAGAATGGGGAAGAAAGTGACTTTGAATATGGCATGGTCGTTGGTGTCAGACGGGCTGGTCTGAGTATTTCAAAAACTACTGATCTACTGGGATTTTCACGTACAACCATCTCTAGGGTTTACAGAGAATGGTCCGAAAAAGAGAAAATATCCATTGAGCGGCAGTTGTGTGGACGGAAATGCCTTGTTGATGTCAGAGGTCAGAGGAGAATGGGCAGACTGGTTGCTGCGACATTCACATGCTAGGGTGAGAATTTGGCATAAACAACATGAAAGCATGGATCCATCTTGCCTTGTATCAGTGGTTCAGGCTGGTGGTGGTGGTGTAATGATGTGGGGGATATTTTCATGGCACTAGCAAGGTGTACCTAATAAAGTGGGCAGAGAGAGAGAGAGAGAAAGAATGTGTGTAAATGTCTTCTTTCTATGGAATGATTGAATAGCAGGAACCAGCTCCGCTGTGTGTGACTCCCTGGAGTGGCCCACAACATTTTACTAGTTAAGAGGTCGGGCAGAGCAGGGCGAGCCTTAGGCTGGTATAGATCTGAATAGAAATGGACTAGCTCAGCCATAATCAGGTCAGGGCAATTACTCAATTTACCATCGGGCATACATAGAGTGCTGATAGGAGCAATACCCTGTTGGGCATTGACATGTTTTGCCAAACAACGTCCCACTTGCTCGTCCTCCTCCATTAAAAGCCTATTTTCTAAAGAATCTCTTCCTCTCCGCCGCTGTAAGGTGTAGTTGTTGAAGCACTTTTTGGGCTCCCAACCATGCCTCCGGATGCGCCGGAGAGGGGTAAGAAATATATTGATGCTCAACCTCACCAACCATCCAAGTAACTTCTCGCTCATATTCCCTGGTTGCATTTTGCACCACCTTTATTTCTGAAATAAAGAGACCCCTAAGATAGCATTTAAAGGCATCTCAACATTGTAAAGGGTCTCTAAAATCTGCATGCCAGAGGAAATAATTGGCAATGGTGTTAGGGTTGGTGGTGAGCCACAGAACCAGGCATACTCTGCAGAGCTCTGGTTTTGGGGACAGATTTATCTCCTGGGTGAAATTGCTATACCATGCCCCTGTTGCTTCCATTAGAGGGAGGCAGGTTCTCCCAGGCTTTTGGTCTGGTAAGGGGGACAAGGCAGGGATGTCCCCTCTCCCTCCTCTTGTTTGCTCTGGCTATCGAGCCTTTGGCTACAATGATCAGGGCAATTTACAAAATAGTGGGCTTTCATTATGGGTCGAGAAAATCACCCTATACATGGATGATATGTTTCTATTCTTGGGAACACTGATACTTCGCTGAGAGAAGTCATGACGGTAATATCCGCTTTTGGCCTTTATTCTAGGCTGACAATAAATTGGATAAAATCTACCCTTTTGCTGCTAGATGGGGTGGTTTCTCAATCCCTCTCCACTTTCAGTCCTGTTCCAATAGTGCAGTCATTTAAGTATCTTGGGATACATATTTCCCCAACTATTACAGATTATTATGCACTCAATATCATACCCCTTCTTCATGCTTTAAGGCCAAAATTAGGTTTTGGAACAGGCTCTGGCTCTCCTTGATTTGTAGGGCCAACCTTATTAATATGATCTATATGCCCCAATTAATCTACTTTCTTCATAACTCCCCTGCAGTGATCCCCTTATATATTTTTAGACTGGGTAACTCTATTTTTCTGGGGGACTTGTCCTTCCAGAGTAAACTTGAGCAACTACAGCGCCTCAAGGATATGGGTGGAGTAGTCCTGCCCAATCCGTGGCTATACTATCTGGCTGCTCAGCATCATTGGTGTGTTTGTAGTGGATGTGGACCCCACCACCTACCAGGCTTCCTCTGCCCACTCTATTATGTGGTACCACATGAAGGCCTCAGACATTCCTGTTGCACTAGGATCATCCTCTTTTCCGCCATCTAATAAGGCATTTCCTACTTACTCGCTAGTCCAGAAGGTCTAGCTCCAGGTGAGGGCCCTTCAGAGAGTAGAGGGGTTTACTGATTACAGTCTCACCTGGTACAATCCAACTTATGGGGAACTGGAGCATCTTCAGTGTGAAGGGCTGTGGAAGCGTTCTGGCATTAGTCACCTGAAGCAGATCTTTGATAGTAGATCTCTTCGATCCTTCACAGATCTGTGCGGGGTGTTCTGCCTCCCTCCCACCCTCTCCAACTCTGTCATGCTGTTCGAGCCCGGGGCCCTCAAATTAACTGGTCTCTCTCCCCCACACCCATCTTTTGCTATGTTCAATCGGTTAAAGATACTAGAGGCTTTATATTCATGTGCTATGACATGCTACTTTTTCCATAAGAAACAGTGGGAATGAGATGTAGGTCCCTTGGATGAGGAGTTGTGGGATAACATATTGCAATCTGTCTTGTATAGTTCCATTAATACCAGTCAGAGGCTTTCGCAGCTATACATACTGCTCCATGTCCATTACACCCTTCTCAGACTTCATTGCACGGGGCTCCTCCAGTCTCCCATTAACAGATTTCCAAAAGGCTGCAGTTAATAGGGCCCTGTTCCAGGCTCGTAGGCTTATTCTCCAGCACTGAAAATGTGACCGTGCTCCCACACACAAAGGATGGGTTGTGTATGTGGGTGATACTCATAGATTAGATAAAATTATTTTCCAACACAGAGGCTGTCCAGGAAAATTCAACAAATTATGGGAAGACTTTTTAGCTGTTTGGACTGGCTGTTGATTTAATTGCTGATGGGTATTGCTTCATTTTCTTATATTAGTGTTGCATCAATGCTTTGAATCACACTTTATTGCCTTGATCAGTGTCTGTACTCATGTATGTTTAATGGATGTACCTCAATAACCGTTATTTCTGATTGAATTAAAAAACAAATTCCATAAATATTGGGATCCCTTGAAAGTCTATAAGCATAGATAACTTAAAGTTTACATCATGAGTACTGATATCTGTTTCTGAACAGGTAATGAATGGGTTTTTATGGTTTTGTACCTTGTATACTATAAATAATAGGCTTTCTTTCCTTTTTTTAGTAACAGCTTGCACTAGATGTTTATCTGTTCAATGTTTTCAGTTCAGATTCCTTTCAAATAGTTTACTTTGTTGTGTTTCAACTGAATGCAATCAGAAACTTCTGTTTTTCTACCCGATTCCTCTCTAAATAATAAATATTTTTCACCTAAGAAATTATAAAGAGATTGTACCTTGTATTCATGACTTGCTGTTATATACTGTATATTGGCAAAGTATTTTGTATGTCTATCTGACTTGTTAAAATCAATAAAAATATATTCTAGAAAATCAAAAATAATGCTATGAGCCTCCAATCATTTTAGTTAAGCCTCTTCTACAACCAGATGTTTTTTCTGGCCTGCTGTCACATACTGTATATTCACAAAGTGAATAATCGATAAACCCATTCATTAAAGGTTTACTAAAAGAACTGTAAAAGGGCCCCCCAAAGACAGAGTTCAGTGACGTGTGCCTCTACCCACAGAAAATTTGCATAACTTTGTTCTCTTCTGTTCAACATCAAGACTTTCATACACCATACATGACATGTAGCTTATGTGTTTTGAAATCGATATTTAATTTTAAGATAAAACACCTGCAAATTATTATTATGTAGATTGCATGGTGACAACCAAGTGTTTGTGTAGCAGCAAAAACATTCCTGTCCTTCTGCCAGTGCTGCCCTTTATCTCAGACGTGTAGTTCACTTTCCACCAAAACAACATCTTGTTTCTTCCCGCTATGATATATTTGTTAGAGTCCTGAGCCTGATGAGTTTTTAAATTGTATTTTATTCTAGCTGCTCCTCTATTCATTATGTCTCACCTTGACAAGCTAATTATAATCAGCTCCCACTAACAAACACAATTCTCCTCCAACGTATCGCCTAGTTTATGACTTGCAGCCCACAGATCAATGGTGTTCTGACCATGGCAAACATGTCTGGCAGAATATTAATAAAAATGTTCTCCTGCAAGCTTGTACCGTATGTCTAATATAGGCAGCCTGCGAGCGGTTGCTGTTATTATAGCAATAGCACAGATTCATGGTACTGTTTTAAAGATTTCAAATTATTTAGTTTCAAAGCATGCAATTATTGGCCTTATTTAAAGGGTGAGTCCACTCAAAAATTATATTTTAGTCATAAGTGGAAACTGCTTTATATATGCCTCAAGATCCTTTCACGCAGGTGTGCTCCACTCCGTTCGGCAGAGGATCTTTGAACAGATGTCCCCATTAGAGCGTTTCACCCTCTTTATTTGTCCTGTTTAACATTATCACTTAAGTGAAAGTAAAGAAAAATTCTAAATTTGTGGTTTCCCTAGAACAGTAATAGAGGGGAAAACTTCCAAAGGGGAAGTTCTGGTGGCCCTGGAGACAACCAGGGATTACCTCACTTTGGAGAGATTTCCTCTCACTTCCTGTTTGGCTATGGGACAGGAAGTGAAGAGAAATCTCCCCAAAATGAAACAGATGGCAAAAAAGTGACAGATTATAACCCTCCTTTACTCTATTCAAAATGATGAAAAAAAATAAAAATTGCCTTTAGCTCTACTAAAGTGGAACTAAAGGGAGCATACTCACCTTCCCAACACTCCTGCACTGGCATCTTCTTCTGTGTGCCAAGTTTTAGCCATCTTCATTAGTCAGTGTGAGATGATGTCATTCTGCATTCACAGGAGCTAGTCATCCCAGCACACAGAAAAGGCCCGGTCACTGTAAGTTGAGCTGCATGTGCGCAGCTCAGTTTACAGTCCAGGGGTCGCTGTGAGCAGGTAGGTAGGATTTTTTTATTGCAGAAGAGACATTGCAACTCCCTCCTCATTGGCCTACCTCTACACAGGCTATCCTTCCTTCAGTCTATCATGAATTCTGCTACCAGACTCATCCACCTAACCGCTCAGTGTCCACTGCCCCTCTCTGTCAATCACTCCATTAGCTACTGATTGCACAATGCATAAAATTTAAAATACTAACAACAACTTAAAAAGACATCCACAACTCTACCCCTAGCTACTTTGTCAACGTTGTCTCAAAATTTTAACCATCCATCTTTTTCATTCCTCCCAAGACCTCCTGCTCTCTTCCCTTGTCACCTTTTCACATGCTCACACCCAATACTTCTCCAGAGCCTCTCTTTTCCTCTGGAACTCCCTACCCCAAACTGTGTGGCAATCTCCTACTCTGTCTGCTTTTAGGACAATATCTGAAAACTCATCTTCTCAGGCAAACCTATTCCACCTCTAGCTAACAAATTATTTTTATAATTGATCTAACCATGTGCTGAATCAGATTTATGGGATGCTGAATTACCAGGTGCAATATGTAAAATATATACTGTGCTATAAAGAAACAGAATATATCAGTTCACACATATATATATATATATATATATATATATATATATCATTACAAAATGTCATCTGAAAAAAATATATGCAGAAAAATATATACTGTAAATGGCTCAATGTCCACTTCTTATTTGACTAATGTGCTTAAAAGTCCCCCAAAAAACGTGGCCAGCCACAACCTGCACAAAAATCCACTTCTTTATTGTGAGTACATGTGCTTCAACAAGTAAGAAGCCCTCACCCCTACATCTGAACTTCACGACAAAGGTCGTGGCCATCCCACGTGGAAGAAAAATATATTTTAAATATTAAAAATATTCTTCCCAAATATATTGACATACAGTCATGGCCGAAATTGTTGGCACCCTTGATATTTCTCCAGGAAATCATGTATTTCTCACGAAACGTATTGCATTAACACATGTTTTGCTATACACATGTTTATTCCCTTTGTGTGTATTGGGACAAAACAAAAAAAGGGAGGAAAGAAAGCAAATTCGACATAATGTCACACAAACCTCCAAAAATGGGCTGGACAAAAGTATTGGCACCCTTTCACAACTGCGGATAAATAAGAATGTTACAAGCATGTGATGCTCCTGTAAACTCACCTGGGGCAAGTAACAGGTGTGGGCAATATAGAAATCACACCTGAAAGCAGATAAAAAGGAGAGACGTTCACTTAACCTTTGCATTGTGTGTCTGTCTGTGCCACACTAAGCATGGACAACAGAAAGAGGAGACGAGAACTGTCTGAGGACCTGAGAACCAAAATTGTGGCAAAATATCAACAATCTCAAGGTTACAAGTCCATCTCCAGAGAACTAGATTTGCCTTTGTCCACAGTGCGCAACATTATCAAGAAGTTTGCAACCCATGGCACTGTAGCTAATCTCCCTGGTCGTGGACGGATGAGGAAAATTGATGAAAGATTGCAACGCAGAATAGTCCGGATGGTGGATAAGCAGCCCCAAACATGTTCCAAAGACATTCAAGCTGTCCTGCAGGCTCAGGGAGCATCAGTGTCAGCGCGAACTATCCGTCGACATTTAAATGAAATGAAACGCTATGGCAGGAGACCCAGGAGGACCCCACTGCTGACACAGAGACATAAAAAAGCAAGACTACAGTTTGCCAAAATGTACTTGAGTAAGCCAAAAGCCTTCTGGGAAAACGTCTTGTGGACAGATGAGACCAAGATAGAGCTTTTCGGTAAAGCACATCATTCTACTGTTTACCGAAAACGGAATGAGGCCTACAAAGAACAAAACACAGTACCTACGGTAAAATATGGTGGAGGTTCAATGATGTTTTGGGGTTGTTTTGCTGCCTCTGGCACTGGGTGCCTTGACTGTGTGCAAGGCATCATGAAATCTGAGGATTACCAAAGGATTTTGGGTCGCACTGTAGGGCCCAGTGTCAGAAAGCTGGGTTTGCGTCCAAGATCCTGGGTCTTCCAGCAGGACAATGACCCCAAACATACGTCAAAAAGCACTCAGAAATGGATGGCAAAGAAGCGCTGGAGAGTTCTGAAGTGGCCAGCAATGAGCCCAGATCTAAATCCCATTGAACACCTGTGGAGAGATCTTAAAATTGCTGTTGGGAAAAGGTGTCCTTCCAATAAGAGAGACCTGGAGCTGTTTGCAAAGGAAGAGTGGTCCAAAATTCCGGGTGAGAGGTGTCAGAAGCTTATTGATGGTTATAGGAAGCGACTGATTTCAGTTATGTTTTCCAAAGGGTGTGCAACCAAATATTAAGTTAAGGGTGCCAATACTTTTGTCCAGCCCATTTTTGGGGTTTTGTGTGACATTATGTCATATTTGCTTTTCTGCCTCTGTTTTATATTTGTTCCAATACATACAAAGGGAATAAACATGTGTATAGCAAAACATGTGTTAATGCAATACCTTTTTTGTGTGAAATACTTGATTTTCAGGAAAAATATCAAGGGTGCCAACAATTTCGGCCATGACTGTATATTTGAAATACTACAATTTTGGCCGTATTCAATATATTTCAAGAATATATATACTGTATGTTGAAATGTGTTTTTATATATTAAAAATATTTATGAAAAGTATTTTTAACAATACATTTTCAAATATATGTCTTTGAAAATACATTTAATCTACATTTTTGGAATGCATTTACAAATATATATAAAAATATATGTTAAAATTACTTTTTTATATGTTAAAAAAATCTGAAGAATTTATTTAAAAATATATTTTTTTAAATATATGCCTTTAGAAAATATATTTAAATTGACATTTTTTAGAATACATGTTAAAATATATTAGTGTAAGCCAATATATTGTAAATATATGTCACATATATAGTTTTTATTCTAAATATATTGGAAATATATTTCTCTTCCATGTGGGATGCCCCTGATGATGTCAGATGGAGTTTACAGTGACCCTGGACTGATTGAGTCAGCTGTGTGCTTGCAGGATCCCTGGTGGAATTACAGCTTTGGCCATTCTCTCCCCCATGCAGCAGTGCATATCTGATTGGCTTTTAGTTAGGAGAAGTGCTTGTATCCGCTTTTTATACATGTAAGTACAATTTTATATTTTGATAAAGAGTTTAATTATGGTGGTGTACACTGTGAATTGTCTTTTATTTTGAGTATATAAAGGAAGGATCCCCTGGATGGCATGCTCATTGTGATGGAGAGGTCAAGATGGGCTTTGTGGTTCCTCTAAGTAGTACCTGGAAGACACAGACTGGATTTCATTCCTGGCTTTCCCAAGTGGTTCCCTGGGTCCTGCTGCCTGACATAGTGATCTTGCCTCCTGTAATGAAGATCAGAAGTGGAGATGAGGGTCTGCCTTAAGGGGTTGGTGGAGGCTTTTTACTTCGTGGAACACATATATTCATTGTCCTGTTGAAAGATGAACCGTCGCCCCAGTCTAAAGTCCAGAGCACTCTGGAACAGGTTTTCATCAAGGATGTCTCTGTACATTGCTGCTTTCATCTTTCCTTTGATCCTGACTAGTCTCCCAGTTCCTGCCGCTGAAAAACATCCCCACAGCATGATGCTGCCACCACTATGCTTCACTGTAGGGATGGTATTGGCCAGGTGGTGAGCGGTGCCTGGTTTCCTCCAGACATGACGCTTGGCATTCAGACCAAAGTGTTCAATTTTTGTTTCATCAGACCAGAGTGTTTTGTTTTACATGGTCTGAGAATCCCTCAGGTTCCTTTTTGGCAAACTCCAGGTGGGCTGCCATTTGCCTTTTACTGAGGAGTGGCTTCTGCCTGACCACTCTACCATACAGGCCTGATTGGTGGAGTGCTGCAGAGATGGTTGTTCTTCTGGAAGGTTCTCCTCTCTCCACAGAGAAATGCTGGAGCTCTTCCAGAGTGACCATTGGGTGCTTGGTTACCTCCCTGGCTAAAGCCCTTCTCCCTCGATCGCTCATTTTGGCCCACTCTAGGAACATTCCTTTTGGTTCCAACCTTCTTCCATTTACAGATGATGGAAGCCAATGTGCTCATTGGGACCTTTAATGCTGCAGAAATTTTTCTGTACCCTTCCCCAGATCTGTTCCTTGATACAGTCCTGTCTCGGAGGTCTATGGACAATTCCTTGGACTTCATGGCTTGGTTTGTGCTCTGACATGCACTGTTAACTGTTGCACCTTATATAGACAGGTTTATGCCTTTCCTAATCATGCCCAATCAACTGGATTTCCCACAGGTGGACTCCAATCAAGTAGTGGAAACATCTCAAGGATGATCAGTGGGAACAGGTGCACCTGAGCTCAATTGTGAGTGTCATTGCAAATGTTCTGTATACTTATGTACATGTGTTTTTTTTTCGTTTTCTTATTTTTAATAAATTACAAATATTTCAAAATTTACTTCTTTCACGTTGTCATTATAGGGTATTGTTTGTAGAATGTTAAGGGAAAAAATGAATTTAATCAATTTTGGAATAAGGCTGTAACATAACAAAATGTAGCAAAAGGTAAGCACTGTGAATACTTTCTGGATGCACTATATATGCATGTGCACTGATATGCTCTGTCTTCATAGCATATTATATATTTTGTATATTGTATACAACAGAATAGGTAGGCAAAAGAGACCCTACCAAAAAAGTGGTTATCTCGAGAGACTAAAGACTTTAATCTTTTGAGGTAGCTGCATTTTTGGTGGGGACTCTTTTGCCTACCTATTCTGTTCTATATAGTCCTTTTGGTTACATGAGATTACACTGATTATATGAGTATGAACACCAGATTTAAAACTGTTCCTTGTCTGAATTTTTATAATATATTATGTACTGTACATTGCACATGTTCATTCAGCATCACATAAATCAGTTTTGTAGTGTAGCACATAGTTAAAACATTTATATGTATAATAATAATAATAATAATAATATGTTGGGTGCTTACAGCTTTATAATTATTTACTGTTGTGCAAATTTCATTATTTTTCACTAACAAATGATTTTTACTTTCTCGATCAACTCATCTCCAGACAGCTACTACCTTTTGTATCACTTTCTCTTCCCTTCAGATTGTAAGCTCTCATAAGAATTTGTATTAGATTGTGAGCCCTCATGAGCAATGCATTTTGAATTGTAACAGTAAGTGGATTCAAGAATCCTAAGAAAAACATAATAATTATATATATATATACACACACAGTATATATGTAAATAAATACAAAATGAAGCACACCTGATGGACCACTTGGTGTTTTTTTCTGTCCCTCTTCTGTATTTCTGTTTCAATGCTTTATAAATCCTGTATAATAATAACAACCTAGGTAGGAGAGCTAGAATAAGGGATCTTGGGAAGATAAAAGGAGGATAGATCAATGAAAGGGATATTATCCCTGTTCACTGCAGCACTCCACAACTCCTAGGAGGGGTGAACATCCCTGTATATACTATACATTCCAGCTATAGGGGGCAGTAAAAACTTTATCCAACTATACTTTAAATGAATTAGAAAAAGTTATCTCTATGACTATGCTGACTATTAAGAAAAATAAACCATTATACAGAGTTTTGCGGGAAAGCACAGATAGTGATTTCTGGAACCTCATTTTACCTTATTATATAAATTTTATCATGTCATGTTTATCAATTATTTATTTCCATGGATATCATTGCTGTTTACCTATCCTCAAGTCAACCCTTGGTGTCAATTATGCAAACCTTGGTGGATGTCTCCAACTTGTACAACTTTTCACCATCACATAGTTGAAAAATAGCCAGAAGAACTGCTATAAACAAATTCCAGAAACCATGTAATCTTATCACATTTTGTGTATTTAAATAATAAATTATGATTATGCTACATTTGGAGAAGTTTTTAGGTGCAGTCCATCAATTATTACTGTTTGTAATGCCTCATTTTAAATTGTGCCTAAAAATAAAATGCCCAGCACTGTCTTTTGCATTTTCATTTATCATCACAAATTATAAGCCAAGACTTCTAAAGACAACTGAGCCGAAACATCAGATGTTTTAAAAGTAGCTAAGAGCCTATTTCTGTGTAAGCAGATATCATTAGTATACCTTCCAGACATGACTCACTGTAGACAGAATTCAAAGCTTTGTAAAGATGACACCTGATGAATAGCTCAAGTTCAAACATGTGACACCTATCAGCTATCTGTGAAATCGCAAGGAAGTAATATACTACCTCCTCCTGGCTTTGTTATAATGACTAAACATTAATGGGGGTGACACACTGGCTGTTTTTAGTCTGCACTTTACCCATTCAGGTTCATTTTAAAAGCAAATTATCCACTGTGTTTAAAAATTGGTCATGGACAGGCTTTCATCCGATCCAAGGAAATTTCAACCAAAGCAATGAATTATTGCAACAATTGTAAAATAACACAAAAAGCAAAACAATAATTTACCTGAAAATTGTTTTTTTTTTCTAATTTCGTTTCTAAAGAAGTATTGTATTTTACACAGATGTCAAAGAAATTACACAGTCTGTGACTCTGTACTAATATTCAAGTAAGTTTCTTGAATTTTCATCTGTTGTGTGATTTGTCAGTGCTATAAGTAGATATAATACATCAATATAAGTAGCGGAATCTTGGTCAGTAACCATTAATATATGTTCTGAGTTGGTGATGGGTGCTTAAAGGAAAGTGGTATTCAAAGAGAAAATTGGGCAGCAGACATGGATAGCCCGTCCTGCGGAAACTGCTAGTCACCTACCTGTTATGCTGATCAACATGTTTCAATACTTTAACCACTTCCTGCCAGAGGTATGCATATATATGCAGGTGGGCACTAATGCCGAGAGGACCACATGTATTGAATTGTATTGTAATTGTACTGTCATGTTGTAAAGTGCTGCACAAACTGTTGGTGCTGTATAAATCCTGAATAATAATAATAGTATTAATAATAATATATGCGGCTGTATGTAAACATCTTTCTGTGCTTGTTGTCATCTCTACATACTTCTAACCCCTGGTTCCTTTTATTGTTTTTTTGATGCAATATTAGGCATGCTTTCTGTATTATGAATACTGTATAAATTGTTATGCCTTGTCATCTACCTTACCTTCTTATGCTTTGTACATTGTACAACTGTTTTATATGTTGTAAAACCTTAATAAACACCACTGAAACAGAAACATCTTTCTGTTCTGAGAGCATGCGCTCTGCACGCTCCCGGCACAGTTACCACTGGGTATCAGAAAGCTCCAAATGCATACTTGGGATTAGGAGCTTTCCTATCATGTGACCACTATGACTGCCAATCACAACGGTCACATGATTGGAATGCCCACCACTGACTCCCGACATTTAGAACCTTTCAATGGATCAGGAGAAGGTGGTGGGAAGGGTTAAGTCAGGGGTCTCCAAACTTTGCAGTATGAGGACCACGTCATATATTTTACAATTATTCATGGCTTAAAAAAAACTGATTTATTAATTAAATAATCAAATTTAAATTCTTTTTTTTTGTAATCAGCATGATACGATTTAAAACAAAAATCAGTAACCTAAGTATAGAAATTCCTTATAGCCCATTAGAGTCCCCACTTACATCAGAGTCCCCATCACAGCCACCTTATATCAGTGTCCCGATCAAAAGCAGCCCTGAGAGGATTTGATTTTCTTTCCTTCCACCATAGGGGAAGACTGCTGACTTGTCCAGAAAACAGTCATTGACACCCTCCACAAGGAGGGTAGGTCACAAAAGGGCATTGCTAAAGAAGTTGGCTGTTCACAGAGTGTTGTATGCAAGCATATTAATGGAAAGTTATGTGGAAGGAAAAAGTGTGGTAGAAAAAAGGTGCACAAACAACAGGAATAACTGCAGCCTTGAAAGGATTGTGAAGTAAGGGCCATTCAAGAATTTGGGGGAGATTCACAAGGAGTGGACTACGGCTGGTATCAGTGCTTCAAGAGCCACCACAAGCTCCAGGATCTAGGACATGGGCTACAACTGTTGCGTTCCTAGTGTCAAGCCACTCCTGAACCAAAGACAACATCAGAAGCCTCTTACCTGTGCTAAGGAGAAAAAGTACTGGACTGTTGCTTAGTGGTCCAAAGTCCTCTTTTCGGATGAAAGTGAATTTTGTATTTCATTTGGAAATCAAGGTCCCAGAGTCTGGAGGAAAAGTGGAGAGGCATGGAATCCAAGTTGCATAAGGTCCAGTGTGAGGTTTCCACAGTCAGTGATGATTTGGGGAGCCATGTCATCTGCTGGTGTTGATCCACTGTATTATCAAGTTTAAAGTCAGCATAGCCCTCCACCAGGAAATTCTAGAGCACTTCATGCTTCCCTCTGCAGACCAGCTTTATGGGGATGCTGATTTAATTTTCCAGCAGGACTTGGCACCTGTCCACATTGCCAAAAGTACCAATACCTTGTTTAATGATTATGGTATCACTTTGCTTGATTGGCCAGAAAACTTACCTGACCTAAACCCCATAGACAATCTGTGGGGTATTGTCAAGAGGAATATGAGAGACACCAGACCCAACAATGCAGACAAGCTGAAGGCTGCTATCAAAGTAACCTGGGCTTCCATAACACCTCAGCAGTGCCACAGGCTGATGGCCTCCATGCCATGCCGCATTGATGCAGTAATTTATGCAAAAGGAGCCCCAACCATGTATTGAGTGCATACTATACTGTACGTGGTGGACATACTTTTCAGTAAGCCAACATTTCCGTATTAAAAATCTTTTTTTTTTTATTGGTCTTACGCTATATTCTAATTTTCTGATACTGAATTTTGGGGTTTCACTAGCTGTAAGCCATAATCATCAAAATTAAAAGAAAGAAATGCTTGAAATATATCACTCACAGTGTGTAATGAATCTATATAATATATGAGTTTCACTTTTTGAATTGAATTACTGAAATAAATTAACTTTTTGATGACATTCTAATTTATTGAGATTTACTTATATACAAAGCAATGTTGCAGAAGGTTCAGAACTTCCAATGTAAGAAGATTTGGTGATCAAAATCAGTAGTTTAGTCCCTCCTACAATGGAGTCTGTTGAATAGACTAACTAGAGGGGAATGGACAAAAGAAAAAAATTCAGAATCCCATACCATGTAGTGTAGGAAAAAGGCAAACAAGTGTAGAGAACAGGTAGATGAAAATAGAGTGACAGAAGGAGGGTGAAACCAGCACCAAGAGTCCAGAGAAGAGAGAAGAGGAAGGGAGAGGGAAAGGAGAGTTGGAGAGGGATACCCCAGAGGCCATCATAATGGGCTAATTGGCTGCTGTAGGGCCACTCTATATTTCCAACAGGCATCCAGCTGACTAGGTGAACAAGTAGTAGTAGTAATCAAGCCACGATTGCCATGTTTTGAGGAACTTATCGTGTGTGTCATCAAAAGGTTATTTATTTGTTTGTTTGTTTGTTTTGCTGTGTGTTTATCATTAGGGCATTTAATTTCACTTTCTGTCCAAAAGATGCAACAAGAAATGAGAGGACATCTCAATAAGTGAGAGGAATTCTCTTCTTAGACATTTGTCCCAGGAACAGGTGTTCCCATTGGTAGATTTACCTTTACATCCCTAAAATTTTGCAATTCATTTCTTTCTCAGTGACAATGGTCACCAGTATACATAGTGGGGCCAATCCCTGCAGCGGGGACACAGACAGCAACATTACAGAGAATATAACCCTTTTCAAATCTTTCCAAAACTAATACAAAGGTTTTGCCTATGGATATAATTGATGTTATTTATTTATTTCAGGTGCTTATATAGCGCAGTCAATTTACACAGCTCTTTACATATATATATATATATTGTACATTCACATCAGTCCCTAACCCTCAAGGGGTGTACAATCTAAGGTCCCTAACTCACATTCATATATACACATACTAGGGTCAATTTAGACAGGATCCAATTACCTTGCATGTCTGTGGGTTTGAGCATTATCTACAAATGCAGACTGTTAAAAGTTGAAATAAGTGAGAAAGTCACAAATAGGTTATTAAAATCTGCAAACTTTATCTCTAGTAAGCAAACCATGAAAGATGGCAGATAGCAAAAACCATGAATAATGGTTGCCAGGATTCCAGGTTTGCCCGATCCATGAACATGCACTTGTTAAGCGGAACAATGAAGACCAATTTGTCTGTGCTTTGTTAGGTTGAGAACTCCATTGGTGAATCACAAACCAGTTTGCTCATTTGTAGTTAGTTGTCCAATAACAATATTAATGTGGAAGTGGAGCACGTTGCTAAGTATGGATAACCTATGATTCAAAAAGTGTATTAACAGAAGATGTGTTTGTAGTTAGCAAAAAGTGTGATGCACAAAAGCAGCTAAGATGCCCGCGTGATGTTATTTTGTCAGTTTTTTGTACTTCATGCCTCCAGTGCAGGTCAGGCCGGCGTCTGTGTGCACAAAGATGATGACCTTGTGATTGCTGACAGAATCTGACAGGACAAAAGGAGGGTACAAGCATTTGTGGAGGACAAAACCGCAAAGACAAAAAGACGAATCGCAGTGTCTAATATTTAAATGAACACAACGAGAAGGCATGCAGATATTCAAGAGGTCCTAGAAGGGGTTTTTTCCCAGAATGCATTTTGAATGAATTCTGGTATTGAGATGAAAAATGTTCTTGGCCCCCACATACTGAAGATAAGCAGCATGAGAAAAATGGTAACACTGACAAACGGAACATTTGGGTGACACAGGAGTCTTAAAGCTGTATCAAATCCAAAACCAAAAATGTATTCTATATCAGTTTACCAATCATTAGACTTGGTGGCTGCATTAGTTTTCGTTTCTTTGGCTTATTTTCCCTTTGTTTTCATCTGGTGATCTGGCTAGTAACACACCTCCTGTATTAGTGAGGCACAACTCTGGATGAATGAGCACAGGAGGCACAGCAGACAGCAGCATTGTCAGTGTGTGTGTTGGGGGGGATGTTAGATGTACAAGCAGATTTAAAAAAAACACCACAAACTAAAGCCAAACTCCAGCTCATACTTTATGATCAGTTACAGCAAACAGTTTTTTTCCTTTTGGGATAAAGGTTTTACATGAATAGATGAAAAGCTGATCATTGTAAGCACCCCTGCCAGTGTTAAAGTGGTAGTAAACCTTATAATTGCAAGGTAATGTCAAAGTGCTAGTATGTGCTGGCACAATATGTGAAACGTACCTTAAAACGAAGCCCTCCAGCGGCACGCTGTCACCACCGCCAGGGCTTCCATCTTCACCTGTTCCTTCCTCGTGATGATGTCACTTTTTATAGCACACAGCTCTGTACAAACGGCTCGGGCATGCCGTTCCTTCAGAACACATGTACTGGTGCTGGTGCACGTTTAGGAGATATTTACAGTACCTACAGGTAAGCCTTATTATAGGTCTACCTATAGGTACAAATAAAAAAAACAGACTTTACTGCCACTTTAAGTGGTTTGTCTCATCTGTCTAAACTGATACATTCTGCTGGAGAGCTTGAGCTTCTAAAAAACAACAGACTTACTGGCTGGATCACCAGGTGAAAATAGTAGAAATGAAGCCTAGAAAAGAAAACTAATGCAACCATCACATCTAAGAATTGATAAGCTGCAATATAATATTTTTTTGCTTTTGGGATTAAAACCACTTTGACAATGCCTTAATTGCAATATTTCTTTTAAAACTATGATAATGTGCATTTATTATTTTTTTATAAAGTTGAACTTATCCTTTAACGCATTCTGTTCATTAAGGTAAAAAACCTTCATGTGTCTGAGGGAAGGCTACCTTGCTTGTGCACTGGTGCGCAGTCATGTTGGAACAGGAGGGGGCCCATCCCCAAACTGTTCCCACAAAGTTGGGAGCATGAAATTGTCCAAAATGTCTTGGTATGCTGATGCCTTAAGAGTTCCCTTCACTGGAACTAAGGGGCCAAGCCCAACCCCTGAAAAACAACCCCACACTATAATCCCCCTCCACCAAACTTTACACTTGGCACAATGCAGTCAGACAAGTACTGTTCTCCTGGCAACCGCCAAACCACGTCCATTGGATTGCCACAAACGTGATTCGTCACTCCAGAGAACACGTCTCCACTGCTCTAGAGTCTAGTGGCAGCGTGCTTTACACCACTGCATCGCACTTGGTGATGTAAGGCTTGGATGCAGCTGCTCAGCCATGGAGACCCATTCCATGAAGCTCTCTGCACTGTTGTTGTGCTAATCTGAAGGCCACATGAAGTTTGGAGGTCTTTAACTATTGAGTTGCTGTTGTTCCCAGTTGCTTCCACTTTGTTATAATACCACTAACAGTTGTCTGTGGAATATTTAGTAGCAAGGAAATTTTATGGATGGACTCACTGCACAGGCAGCAACCTATCACGGTACCACACGGGAATTCACTGAGCTCCTGAGAGTGACCCATTCTTTCACAAATGTTTATAGAAGCAGTCTGCATGCCTAGCTGCTTGATTTTATACCCCTGTGGCCATGGAGGTGATTGGAACACCTGAATCCAAAGATTTGAAGGGGTGCCCCAATACTTTTGGCAATATAGTATATACCAGTCTTGCATCAGATATTTTGCCAAAATAAGTAATGTTCTTGCATACCCACAAATCCTTAAAGTGATTATAAATGCACCAATTTTTTAAAATGAAAATAGAAAACATGTTATACTTATCTGCTCTGTGCAAAGGTTTTGCACAGAGTAGCCCTGATCCTCCTCTTCTGGGGTCCCCCACCAGCACTATCAGCTCCTCCTCTCTGCTGAATGCCCCCATAACAAGCTGCTTGTTCTGGGGGCACTTGTGCATGCTCAATCCAGAGCCACACAGAGCAGGGCTTCCCCGCCCATCCCTGATCCTTCCTCACTGCCTGTGATTGGTGGCAACAGGAGCCAAAAGCTCCTGCTGCTATCTCTGAACCAATGAGAAGTAAGAGAGCTGCTGCTCCTGTGCACATAGCTGGACTGAGATTGGGCTCAAGTAAGTATTGGGAGGGCTGGGGGAGGGGGGCTGCTCATAGAAGAATGTTTACCTCCATTCAGAGAATGCATTAAGGTACAAAAAAACCTTCTACATTTAGAGCCACTTTACAGTCTATGGATACCAACTATTATGCTAAATGTCACATAATGGTAGAAACTGCAAGATTTTTTTAATTCACATGGATAAAAAACTGATCTAGTACTGATAGCTAATACTGCAGGACAATTTTGTTTTTATATCATGTGCTTTCAGAGTGGTTTAAAATCAAGCGGATATCACACCCAGTCTGAATAAACCAATCTTAGAGCAGGTTTCATAGTGATTGTAAAGGTATTTATTTAAATAACAAACATGGGATACTTACCTGCCCTGCCCAATGCTTTTGCACAAAGCAGCCCCTGAACATCCTTTTGGTGGATCCCCCATTGGCACTCTTGGCTCCTCCTCTTCAAGCGGCTTGCTATGGGGGCACACCTGTTGGCTCAATCCTGAGAAAGGCTGGGTGCATCTATTGACACTCACAGTGTGGCTCAGCCCCACGCCCAGCTTTCTGCTCAAAGGAGCGAATGGCTCCCACTGCTGCCTCTGTGAGCAGAGAGAGAGGAGAGAGCCGCTGCAGATGGGCACAGCCCTGGATTGAGATAGTATTGGGGTAATTACAAAGGGGGCTGAAAGGGT
Organism: Staurois parvus; assembly: GCF_062004578.1. NCBI lineage: Eukaryota > Metazoa > Chordata > Amphibia > Anura > Ranidae > Staurois > Staurois parvus. The sequence continues at coordinate 2,041,523 of NW_028318154.1, forward strand.
GATACAAACGAATGTGCAGGCTTTAGAACCACTTTAACTGTTGCTCATCTTTGGTTCAATAGTAATAGAGTCAAAGTAGTACCATTTTATTGGTCCTGTCATTAGGCTTTCCATTTACCTACTGGCAACATAAACATTTATTCACTATGTATTGTTTGAAAACTAGACAGAAGTAAGCTTATGGAAAGATACCAGCACCCACAGGGCTCCCATCTAGTATAACTGGTCCCCAAAATCCCAAATAGCCACTCCTATGTCCAAAGTCAGATCAGCTACATACCTAGGGCAAAAGAGTGTCATATTGTTGATGGGATACCATCTTACCAATATTAAAGGGATGGTGGAGTGGGAAGCTGGAGGAGGAGATTGGGTCTGTGATGCTCTATTTCCCATGTCACCTCCTCCCATGCTCGCCTCCAGGACTTTTCTCGATCTTCCCCCCTCCTGTGGAACTCCCTACCCCATTCTGTACGGCTAGCTCCTAATCTATCCACCTTTAGACGGTCCCTAAAGACCTTACTCTTTAAAAAAGCCTATCCTGCTTCTAACTAGTAAACTGCCTTTTATTTCCTCCATCAGCTCATCCCCCATAGCTATTACCTTTTGTATCACTCAACCCTTCCTCCTAGATTGTAAGCTCTAACGAGCAGGGCCTTCTGTTTCCTCTTGTACCAAATTGTATTGTAACTGTAATGTATAATAAGTCCTGTATAATAATAATAAATAATGTTTATTATTATAACCACCTCTATGCCGACGACACACAAATCTATCTCTCAACCCCCCACCTCACCACCTCAGTCTCCGCCCGAATCACACGCCTACTGAGCGACATATCAGACTGGATGTCGCTCCACTTCCTTAAACTGAACCTCTCCAAAACCGAGTTTCTTGTCTTCCCCCAAGCCCGGACACCACCCCCCATTGACTTCTCCGTCACATCCAACAACGCCACCATCAAACCCGCCCCGCAGGCCAGAGTACTTGGTGTTATTCTGGACTCCAACCTATCCTTTTAGCCCTAAGTCCAATCTTTAACAAGCTCGTGCAGACTCCACCTCCGCAACATCGCCAAAATACGGACGTTCCTAATCCCAGAAACCACTAAGCAGCTCATCCATTCCCTCATCATATCACAACTCGATTACTGCAACTCCCTCCGCACTGGCCTGCCTCGCCGCTGGCTATCCCCGCTTCAGTCCATCCTGAATACGGCTGCCAGACTCATTCACCTTTCCAACCACTCCGTTTCCGCCACCCCCCTCTGCCAATCCCTCCACTGGCTTCCGATTACGCAACGGATCAAATTCAAAATCCTAACACTGATGTACAAAGCCATCCACCATACTGCCCCGTACTACATCACTGACCTAATATCCAAGTACCACTCAGCACGCACACTCCGCTCCTCACAAGACCTCCTTCTCTCTAGTTCCCTGGTCTCCTCCTCCCATGCCCACCTCCAGGACTTCTCCAGGGTGTCACCCATCCTCTGGAACTCCCTGCCCCAACCCATCAGATTATCACCTACTCTCCTCTCCTTTAGGCGCACCCTGAAAACCCAGCTCTTCAGGGAAGCCTACCCCACCCCCTGCTAACTTTCCAACCTCCTCCACTCTCCCTACCACCCCATCCCCCACAGCTATCTCCTCCTGTGCCACCATCCCCTCCCTCATAGATTGTAAGCTCGAAAGAGCAGGGCCCTCAATACCCTCATGTTTTGCATTGTATTGGTATTGTTCTGTCACATGTTCTGTCCCCCTTTGTAATGTACAGCGCTGAGCGAACTATCGGCGCTTTATAAATACTGTATAATAATAATAATAATAATGTCAAGTTGGGTTCTTTGATCTAATTTGTGCAGTTACACACCAAAGCAGCCTCTCCACCTCCACAAATGCTACCGTCATCCAAAATGAGTGTTTAGCTGTAAAAAACTTAGTCAAATTTGTCCTTTATTTTCCAACAGTGCTTTGCACATCATTAGTCAAGGAGTTGGCACAATATGCTCCAGCAATCAAAGAGTTAGTGCGTATTTAAACATCATGGCCTTACACACAAGCTTCTGAATTCCTTTAGACCATCATGTGCAAATGAAAGTGTTTTTGATATGCAAAAGGAGATGGTGCTTAAACAGAGAAAAAAAGGAATGCAAAAAAAAAAACAAACTTTAAACATACAGGACAGATGAAAATAAAAATAAGAACTGGAGGAAGTTAAAAATACACTTTGAACAGACCAGATTCCAAAAATATAAAATGCAAAGGACATTTATTTTACATTTTAGTAAACTTAAAATAAAAAAAGTATTATCTTGCAGCTTACCAATCCTTTTATGTGGTGGCTGCCTTAGTTTTATTTTTAAGTATTTCTTCCTTTATTTTCGATCAGTGATCTCATCAGTAACACATTTTCCTGTCTTAGAGCAGCTCCAAGGAGCAACAGAGCCACCCTTGGACAGCAGTATTGTCAAAGTAGGGGGTGGTAGTGTTTCCAAAGCGACAAGCAGGAAAATATTTCACTTAAGATAACAAAACATACAATTTTTGTTTAATCAGTACAGTTTTCAACCTTAAAAAATCAAGTGACCATGACCGTGTATGATCAGTCACATGAAAACAACTCAAAAGGAAAAATGTAACAGAAACACTCTACGTATACAATGAAGATGCTCCTAAATATGAAAAAATTACAATTTTCAGGATAGAAATACTGTAAATAATGATGTATAAATCATGTATAATAGCAATACTGGAGTGTTAATCTTATTGCTACAATTTGGTAATCACCTGCAGAGAAGTCACACGTACATGACATCACTTTGATTACACTCTGTTACAATGCACCAGGCATGGGAAGTTGCACTGGATCATACAAGAGTTTCCGTATGCTTAGTATCACTCTTGTATTCGATATGAGAGTATCATGTAAAAAACTATGAACGATCATTTGTCTGATTTTCTCATTGTGTGTACTAGGCATTAGATGCACAAGTAGGTTTAGATAGATTTAACTAAGAAATAACAGCTGAACTCCAGCTGACACCTTTTAAATGGTTACATCAACAGTTTTCCTGTTGGGATAAAGGTTTTACATAAATGAATAAAAGTTGACCATTGTAAGCACCCCTGTCTGTGTTAATTGTTTTGTCTCAACCCTATCTAACTGCCACTTTTGCTGGACAGTTTGTTCTGTTAAAGGAAATTGAAAAATAAAATATTTACTGGCATGACTGGGTCTAGGGGGGTGTTGGGGTGGGCTGCACCTTACCAGATTTCAGTTGCACCCCCCAAAAGTCAAGGAATATACTTTAATTTCACTATGAAATACAGGTTCTGCCAGCTACAGTCAGTGCTAGTTATATCAGTTTGTGAATACAATAAACTGTGGTTGGTTGCTATAACTGCCTGGCATCCTAGCAATCAACCCACATGCTTGTTCCATCCCCAACATTCAGAGGATGGAACTTCCTTCTCTGGAGCTGCTTCCGGTGCTCTGCCTACCAGCTTTCCCCGTAGCTGCCGACTGCACTGTGATGGAACAGACTGGACTCTGATGCATAGAGGGTAAAGGAACGTTTGAGAGTCTGATTCAATGTCGGGAGGGGGGGGGGGTGACAATGGGGACCTTAATGTAAAGCAGTGTTTCTCAACTCCAGTCCTCATGGACCCCCAACAGGTCATGTTTTCAGGATTTCCCTCAGATGAAACAGCTGTGGTAATTACTAAGGCAGTGAAACTGATCAAATCACCTGTGCAAAACAAATGGAAATCCTGAAAACATGACCTGTTGGGGGTCCATGAGGACTGGAGTTGAGAAACACTGATGTAAAGGATGGAGACTCTGGGTACCCTGATGTTATGAGTGTGACTCTGGGGACCCTGATAAAAAGGGGAGTGTCCCTGGAGACCCTGATGTAAACAGAGTGGCTCTGGGGACCCTGATGTAAGGGGAGTCCATGATGTAAGGTGGAGGTGGCTCTGGGGACCATCATGTAAAGGGGTGACTCTGGGGACCCTGATGTAAGAAGGGGGTACCAGGAACCCTGATGTAGAGGAAGGTGACTCTGGGAGTCCTGATGTAAAAGAGGTGGCTTTAGGGACCCTGATGTAAGGGAAGTCCCTGATGTAAAAGGGCATGGCTCTGGGGACCCTGATAAATGGAAGGGGCTCTGAGGACCCTGATGTAACTAGGGAAACTCTGAGGACCTGGATTTAAGGGAGGAACTCTGGTGAATCGGTCGTTCAATAGGCCGATGTTACCACCAACAGTAAAATAAATCAGCCGATTTTCTTCCCATTTACGGCCGGCATTTAATTACTTCTGTCCCTGCAGAGAGCCCCGCTATAATATTTGACATTAAAAAGTATTGCGGTTGCAACACTGTATCTATTTGTATCCATTTTGGATACAGATGGTTTTTTCGGATACAAATAGATACATTGTTGCAACCGCAATACTTTTTAATGTCAAATATAATAGCGGCCTGGAATTCTTCTTTTTTCTCTTCTTCTTTCTCTTCTTCCTCTCTCTCTTTCTCTTCTTCTTCATTCTCTTCTTCCTCTCTCTCTTTCTCTTCTTCTTCATTCTCTTCTTCCTCTCTCTCTTTCTCTTCTTCTTCATTCTCTTCTTCCTCTCTCTCTTTCTCCTCTTCTTCATTCTCTTCTTCCTCTCTCTCTTTCTCTTCTTCTTCTTTCTCTTCTTCTTCCTCTACTTCTTCCTCTACTTCTTTCTCTTCTTCTTTCTCTTCTTCTTTCTCTTCTTCTTCCTCTTCTTCTTCCTCTTCTTCTTCCTCTACTTCTTCCTCTACTTCTTCTCCCTCTACTTCTTCTCCCTCTACTTCTTCTCCCTCTACTTCTTCTCCCTCTACTTCTTCTCCCTCTACTTCTTCTCCCTCTACTTCTTCTCCCTCTACTTCTTCTCCCTCTACTTCTTCTTCCTCTACTTCTTCTTCCTCTACTTCTTCTTCTTCTTCTTCTTCCTCTACTTCTTCTTCTTCTTCTCTCTCTACTTCTTCTTCTACTTCTCTCTCTACTTCTTCTTCTTCTTCTCTCTCTACTTCTTCTTCTTCTCTCTCTACTTCTTCTTCTTCTCTCTCTACTTCTTTCCTTCCTCTCCTTTCCTTCCTCTCCTTTCCTTCCTCTCCTTTCCTTCCTCTCCTTTCCTTCCTCTCCTTTCCTTCCTCTCCTTTCCTTCCTCTCCTTTCCTTCCTCTTCCTGCAGGTCACGGCTCATGCGCAGATTTTTTATCTGTAAAAAGATCGGTCGATTTACCCATCATTGCCATGAAAATCTTTCTGCTTCTTTCTCTTCCTCTTCTTCTTCTTTTTCTTTTAGGTCACGGCTCATGTGCAGATTTTTTATCGGTAAAAAGATTGACAGATTTGCCCATCATTGCCGCAAAAATCGGCCGATTGGCAAAATCGGTCAATTTTTTTCCAACTTTACCGATCCATTATGCTCAATCCGCAGATCCGATCCATCCTGTGGAGATCGTCGACTTTCTTTACAACTTACCTTTTCATGGAGCGGGTCTGGTGTAGCTGCAAGATGTGCCTCCCACGGTTGAAACCGGGACATGCGCAGTTGCTTCAGGGGGACATATCTACATGGGAGACACGTCTTGCCGCTACACCGGTGTCACCCCGTATAGGTTGCATGCTGACGATCCCCGCAGGATCGACGGCATGTGACCTATATGGGGTGACACCGGACCCACTCCAAGAAAGGGTAAGTTGTAAAGAATGCCGATGATCCCCACAGGATGGATCGGATCCATCATGCGGGGATCGTCAGCTTGCTTTACAACTTACCTTTTCATGGAGCGGGTCCGATGTCACTCTGTGCGGTTGGTGTCACCCGGTGCGGACCGCACCCTCCGCACCTGCCTCGGGACGCTACTGCCCCTTATTACACATGCTCAGAAAGAGTTGAATGTAAATAATGGTTTGTGCCAGAGCACAATCATGTTTCTTTCCACTACTTACAAATGACAGCTGCTGTTGGTATGCCACCCAGGATCCCCAGCTGGAGTGTTTACAGCAGACATCATCCAGGGATCTGTCATTTAGTGGCAGTAGTACTACCTCCACTAAATGACAGACCCCCTGCCAGTTTATTTGTAAACAGCAGTCAGGTATTCACATGAGCAGGCATGCACAGCAAAGATTAAATTCTGTGGGGTTTACTTACTAAAGCTGGAGAGTTCAAAATCAGGCTCACTTCTGCATAGAAACCAATCAGCTTCCAGGTTGTATTGCCAAAGCTTAATTGAACAAATTGAGATTAGAAGCTGATTGGTTTCTATGCAGATTGGTTTCTATGCCTGATTTTGAACTATCCTGCTTTAATAAATTGACCCTTTTCTGTCTTGGAAATAAAAATTGGCGTTATATTGGCTCCCTATGATTTTAACAGTCAGGAAACTGTTGAAGAATTCACAATTTGTTTGACAGGTGGTCACCAGCTCCAGAAACAAATGTGTGTTCCCATGATAAAATAAGGGCTTCTCCCACTCTGTTCTTTGTGAATCGTGCTGTCAATCAACTGGCTCACAAAAACAGCTGAAGGGGTAGGCACAGACAAATAATTTCCCAGCTGTCAGAGGTTGGGCAGCTTTTACATTGCAAGGAAATTTCAAAGTGGATTTATACTTTTGCCAGTGACTTTTTCTGAAGCTGTGTAACAAAGAGAAGGCAAATTTATTAAATACCTTCTTCAGCTTTGTGTATACAAAGGAGCATGGGGGAGCTCTTGTCCATAATGGGCATGGTATTGATACAGCTCCAGATGATCCACATTGGTGCACAACTAATATGATCCAGAAATATTTAGACAGTATAAAAGGTGAATAAAGCACCTGGACTGGATGGCATACACCCATGGGTCCTTAAAGAATTGAGCTCTGTCATTTCAAAGCCATTGTTTCTCATTTTTAGGGACTCTGACTGGCATAGTACCACTGGATTGGCGTAAGGCCAATGTGGTGCCAATATTTAAAAAGGGGTAAAAATCTTTACCAAGTAATTATAGATCTGTTAGTTTAACTTCTATAGTTGGGAAGATACTGGAGAGTTTAATAAAACACCACATAGATGATTTCTTGCTGGAAAAAAATTTTAAGCAACAGACAGCATGGATTCATGAAAGACAGAAGTTGTCAAACAAATTTGATTTCTTTTTATGAGGGGGTGAGCAAAACCTTGGATAGAGGAGTGGCGATGGACGTGGTATACTTGGATTTTGCAAAAGTTCCCCAAACACGGCTAATGTGTAAGGTAAAGTCTACGGGCTTGGAAAATCCGTATGTAAATGGACAGAAAACTGGCTAAAATATCGCATTCAGAGAGTAGTGGGTAATGATTCATACTCTGAATGGTCTAGGGTTGTCAGTGGTGTACCCCAAGGTTCAGTGTTGGGACCCTTACTTTTTAATATATTTATAAACAATATAGGGTCTGGGATTATAAATCCCATTTCAGTCTTTGCAGATGACACCAAGCTGTGCAGTGGAATAACGTCCTTACAGGATGTCTTCAATTTACAAGCCAACCTCAATGCACTGTTTAATTGGGCAACTATGTGGCAAATGAGGTTTAATGTTAATAAATGTAAGGTTATGCACTTGGGGGCTAAGAATATGCATGCATCATACATACTAGGGGGGGGGGTACAACTGGGGGAATCAATGGTGGAGAAGGATCTGGGGGTTCTGGTAGATCACAAGCTAATAATGGCATGCAATGCCAAGCTGTGGCTTCTAAAGTGAGCAAAATCCTCTCTTGTATTAACCACTTCCCGTCTGGCCGCTGTATATAAATGGCCGGAAGGTGGCAGTGCAGGTGTGGGTTGCCGTTCATTTTGGATTGTGCGTGCTCCCTCTGGGCACAGCAGAACACTGATCGTGTGTTCACTGATTGGCCAATCTTTCCTAGATACACAGAATATAACTGGATACTGACATTTATAGGTAAAGTTGATCCAGGGAATATCCAAATGCCTCTCGAGGGATCAGGAAGTAATTTTTCCCCTGCAGGAGCAAATTGGATCATGCTTTGCTGAATATTTTGCCTTCCTCTGAATCAACTGTGGGTGTAGGATTAAATTTTTTGGATGAACTGGGTGGACTTTTGTCTTTTTTGAGCCAGACTAACTATGTAAATATGATGTTCCAGTATACATTCTTTTAAACATATTAAAACAGTAAGAAAAAAAATGTACACTTTTAAACTGCTGACTACTCAGCAACATTGATAGGCAATACTATTACACTGTAATATTATAACAGTAGTTCAGCAGTATTTGTTACTGGAAACAGGACAATGCAATCTTAGTAGAGGTAAAGCAGTGCAGTGTACAGCCAAGAATGGATCAGATATGAGAGTGTTTGGGCTCATCTGCATGTGTTCAAACACACTGTGCAGCTCATTAGGGCACTTCTGATATTTGCAGATAAAATGGCAATTTGAGATGTTGATAGGAGGGCTATTTCTGCAGCTTCATAGTAAATTCTACAAAACTCTTATCCAGCCTCACATACAACAAATTCAAATAAGCAATATAACCTAAAAGAGTTGTACAAATGATATTATAAAGGAAACATAATCCTTGGATCTGTCATCAGCAGATAACTATGTGTAGGCAAACAATGGGACTAGACTGCGTCCAATGCTCCTGAGACTGTGGATCTCCTGACCCGGCACTTTCCTGAGTTTTTCTCTGTGTCTGCAGGGAATATGTATAATCTGATGGCAGCTCTCTTTATAACTAATTATATTATGATAAGGGTGGAGGAAACATGAAACTCAAACTCCCTCATGTAAATGAAAAACAAATGAATAACAAAAGCTTATAGTAAGCAAAATACATTGAAGAAAACAAATCATCAAACTATGATGGACCAGAACAATGTATAAATATATATATACATTGTATCTTTCACCTGGCTCGTGCACATAACAAATATTGTATGTAACTAAACCCTGTTGAGTTTGAGTGAAAAAGTGGAACAATACATAGGTGACTTGGCACCACTTTCACAGATATTTGCAAATACATACAATTGAGACCTCTGTTTTTATTCAGAAATAATTTATACAGCTCCGCTTTGATGGGCCAGAATTGAATGGGACAACACTTATATATATATATATATATATATATATATATATATATATATATATATATATAGAAGTGTTGTCCCATTCAATTCTGGCCCATCAAAGCGGAGCTGTATAAATTATTATATATTATATAATATTATATATTATAATAATATTATAGTATACCTGTATATATATATATATATATATATATATACATATATATATATATATCTTTTTCGATATATAGATATATATTTATAAAATATGTATACACTGTATATGCACATATACAGTAGATACAAACCATTACATATAAGCAGATATGTCACCTACAGCCTATTTCATACTACAGACCCATGACCTGTCATGATTTTCCTTATTGGCACATCTAGATGAGGACCATACATGTATCGATTTGTGATCAATCTAGGTACAGGAGATAGCAAACAAGTGATTTAACCTTGCATAAAATATCGAATGATGCAGCACACACTATATCGATTGAAAATAGGATCAGAAAGGATCTATTGAAAATTATTATTTAATCAGTCTACTTTATGATCGGTTGTCTGATACATATGCAGATATTAATTTGATCAATCAGAACAATCAATAAAAATTATGGCTTGTCAGCATCTAAATCAATTGTCCGTGGTTTATGGTTCGTATATAATTTGATAATTTTAGTTGCATCAAATGAATAAATTGATATGTGTGTTTGGCTGTCTTTAACCACTTGCGTACTGGACACTTATACCCCCTTCCTGCCCAGGCCAATTTTCAGCTTTCAGCTGAATGACAATTGCGCGGTCCTGCAACACTATACCCATATAATTTTTTTCCACACAAATAGAGCTTTCTTTTGGTGGTATTTACTCGCCGCTGGGTGTTTTATTTTTTGCGCTATAAATAAAAAAAGAGCAAAAAATTGAAAGTAAAAAGTTTTTCTTTGTTTCTATTATAAAATTTTGCAAATAGGTAATTTTTCTTCTTCATTGATGGGCACTGATGAGGCTGCACTGATAGGCAGCACTGATGAGCTGGCAATTATGAGGCGGCACTGATGATGCTGCACAGATATGCAACAATGATGGGCACTGATAGGCGGCACTGAGTAAGAACTACCTGAATTTGCAGCAGGTGTCAGTAAAGTTACTGAAGCTGCAGCAAACGCTTGCCTGAACTAGACACTGGGGGTTCTTAACCACTTGCCCTCCAGAGGATTTACCCCCCTTCCTGACCAGACCATTTTTTGCGATACGGTGCTACATAACTGTAACTGCCAATTGTGCGGTCATGCAATGCTGCACCCAAATTAAATTTATGTCTTTTTTCCCACAAATGGAGCTTTCTTTTGGTGGTATTTGATCGCCTCTGCGTTTTTTATTTTTTGCGCTATACACAAAAAAATACTGACAATTGTGAGAAAAAAATATTTTTTACTTTTTGCTACTAAACATGTCCAGTGAAAAAATTTTAAAAATCAAATTTCGTCATAAATTTAGGCCAAAATGTATTCGGCTACATGTCTTTGCTAAAAAAAATCCCAATACGTGTAAATTAATTGGTTTACGTTAAAGTTATATACTGGAATTTTTTTTTTCATACTAGTAATGGCGATCAGAGATTTATAGCGGGACTACGGCGAGCATTCTGACACTGCGGGGTAACGGACTAACTGCAACTGACATCCCCAGTGACACTAATACAGAGATCAGTGCTAATAAAAAACACTGACACTGTACTAATGATACTGGGCAGGAAAGGGTTAATATCTGGGACGATCAAAGGGTTAACTGTGGGCTGTGTGCTGTTTTTCTGTGGGCTGCATTTGTGTTTTACTGTGTAAGCACATTGCTTTGTATGGCTCTGATATGCAGAGCCATACAAAGCAGTGTGCAGGAGCTGACAGGGGAGAGATCTGTATTGTTTCAGTGATACTTGGCGATCGCCGGGTGCCATCGATAGATGAGGCCACCAATGGTGGCGCAGGTAGGTCAGAAATGCAAAATCACATATATATATATATATATATGTGATTTTGCGCACCCCTGCCACCCTGTAGCACTATTTCTGCTATAGGGCGGCGGGCAATCGGTTAAAGTCTAAATTTAGCCAAAAAGTGAGCACAAGGGACATTACTTAGGGCCGGTTCACAGCAGAACGCAGTGTGGAAAGGGCAAGTTTAATTGATTTTTACAACTGTTGGAATGTTCAATGTTCCAATGTTTAAAACGCGCTGCCTTTGCAATATGCACCCCAAATGCAGATTGCAAATGCAGTGCACCAGATTGCATGGTACTGCAGTACAATATGATTTGGTGCTGCAGATTTTTCAAAAGTAGTGCATGAACTACCTTTTTTTGTGATTTGGTGCAATTTCAGGCAATTTAACTGAATGGACTAAAAATTGCACTGTAAGAGACCACACAGGAACGTACTTCACATTCCTAGGCAATTCTGGTGTGACAAGGGGCGGACTGACAACTTGTGGGGCCCCCAGGCAATAGGAAATCATGGGACCCCTGTGTCCTTGCCCACACTCAAACCACACCCAAAAAAAGCTTATGAAAGGTACCAGGGGCATTTCATGGGGCCCCCTACTGACCCCGGGCCCTCGTGCAGTGCCCAAATGCTTAAATGGTCAGTCCGCCCCTGGGTGTGACCCATCCCTTACAGACAATGTGATGTGTCCCTTGTGGCTGCTGGCTGCAGGACTAGTGAACGATCCAAATCCTCCATTCATAGACATTCTTCATTTATGGAAGCTATAGTTAAGCTTCTATGAATGGAGGAGCTGAAAGGTTGGGATAATCAGGTACCCTTGATGAGTGACTCTCCCAGGTCTGTTGGCTCTATTTACCTCTGCCACCAGTAGTAGTAGTAGAGTCAACGAACCTGTGAGAGACACTCATCGAGAGCAGGGGCGGACTGACCATTTGGAAACTCGGGCACTGCCCGAGGGCCCAGGGTCAGTAGGGGGCCCCATGGGATGCCCCAGGTACCTTTTTTATAGGCTTTTTTGAGTTTGGGCAAGGACACAGGGGCCCCATGATCCCCTATTGCCTGGGGGCCCCATGAGTTGTCAGTCCGCCCCTGATCGAGAGTATCCAACTTTAGGGCTCATCCCTTAGATTGTAAGCTCCAAAGAGCAGGGCCCTCCTATCCCTCTTGTATTGAACTGTATTGTTGCTGTATTGTCTCCCGTTATATTGTAAAGCGCTGAGCAAACTGTTGGCACTATATAAGTCCTGTATAATAATAATAATAACTTAGGGTTGCCACCTCATCCCTTTAAAACTGAACACATATTAAATACACAGGTTCCGGGGCTCATTTAATGCACTTAAGGCACTGAGTTTACTTACCACCATAATCAGCCACAGAACCTGTGTAATTAATATGTGTTCGACATGAAAGGGATGAGGTGGCAACCCTAATTCAACTATGCCCACCCCTTTCCACCCACCTCCTCCATTCATAGCAGCCGTACTATAGCTTCTATGAATGGTAGCACAAGGAATACATCATAATGACAGTAAGTATTGACCCTTGTATTTTTTTTTCTTTTCTTGGCGAAACTTGGGCTTTAGGCTAGGTTCATACTAATGCGGTGCGGTACATCGCATGTGATTTTCACAGGAACCTCACCGCATTCCTGTGCCAATCACATGCGATTTGTGTGCGGTGCGATTGGAGCCATACATTATGTATGTCTCAAATCGAACCGCACCAGCACTTGCACCAAAAAGGTGCAGGAACCTTTTTTGGGTCCACACTAGAATCTGATTGCATGGGTATTCACACCCACATGATCCGATTCTGCACATCGCACCGCGTTTTGCGGACCGATTTTGGGGTGCTGTTAACATACACAATCAAAAGTCCTTCTCAGCGTCCATAAATCTCAGTAGCCCCTAATGTGATATAATATGTTTAATATAAAATATTCTTTCTTCTTATTAATAATCTTCCTCCATCTGTGATAGATACTTCATACTTTTGATTTTGTTTTGGACTTGTGGGGGAGAAATTGATATTCTGGCATCTAGGGGTGTATCACAGACATATATTTACATGTGTTTTGTATAGCGGACACTGATTTTGAGTTTATTATAACTTAACATACACACCTGAAGCGGTTCGCATGAACAGGGTGCGATTCTGATGTGGTGCTGAATTCGCACAGAAAACATTGCGAATTCCGCACCGCATCAGTGTGAACCCAGCCTTTAGGAAACTACTGCTATAAACTACTGATATAAATTTGTCATTAAGCCTTTATTGAATTCCCCTGAATGAGCCTTAAACTGTAACCTCGAGCTTAGCTCTGTTCAACTAGACTGGCGACCCCTTCTGACCAACTGGGGGGACTGCACCGAATCATCATACAGCAGGCACTGCCAGACATCTCAGGGACACACTGTGAGCACTGGGGAAACAGAAAGCACATATAACCCACACAGAGAAATGCTGTATGCTCTGCTCCTGGCAGCTCTTGTTTTCTAAATATTTGTCACCATTAAAAGCCTGAGAACTCAATCAGCAAAATGGAAATTCTCATTGCACTGCATGTGTTTAGAGGAGATAAGGGCTAATGGCAGAATATTTCCCAGACATCCAGCAAATGGGCTCCTACTTTTCAACTATTATAGAGATCATATTCCTTTTTTAATAATAAAAACGTGCTTACATCATGATAAGAATAGTATTACTCACTCCGAGGATGCATTTTATTCCAAGAATATGTTGTGAATCGGGTTACAGAAAAATCCGTCACTTCTTGGCATTATAGGTCTGAGACCTGCTGAATACATTCTAGTCAAGGGAACCTGTATTCTGGGAAATGTACTGTACATTCGAAAATGCTATTCGCCTGGCTGGTTTCTACTCTTTGATTTAAAGAGACCCTGTCACCAATTTAAAAACATTGCAGGCAAAAGCACAGAAAAATAAAAGATTTTAGATGATTACTTGCAGTGTTTTCCATTCTATTCATACTTTTATTCCCTTCCAATGTGCTTTGAAAGAAAAATGTATTAGTTATTTCCCTAGGACAGATCCCTCCCTCCTTGAACGTCTAAGTCTTATCCCTTTTTGGGAGTGTTTAACTACTGTCTATGCTGGCCCAGCTACTCCGCCCCTCCAAATCCCGCCCTACATAACCTTTTCTGATGCAACCAGGGGAGAAATAAAGGAGAATACAATAGTGTGACTTGAGTCATGTTGCGGGGGGCTGCTGACATCACATCCTGATGGTAGTGCCTAGCAGTGGTCTCAGGGCCTTTTGGTAGCCTTTTATTTGTAAATGACATGCATAAAAATATTAAAAGCACATATAATATTATGAGAAGATGGCTGTTATAATAAAGATCTGGAAACAGGGTCTCTTTATCCACTTGAACGCCAGAAGTTTTTCCGCCTTTTGTGACCAGGGCATTTTTTTTGCTATTCAGCACTGTGCTACTTTAACTGGCAATTGCTCGATCATGCAACACTGTACCCAAATATAATGTATATAATTTTTTCATACAAACAGAGCTTTCTTTTGTTGCTATGCGATCACCACTGGGTTTTTTATTTTTTATTATATAAACAAAAAAAGTTTAAAAAAAACATATCTTCTACTTTCTGTTATAAAACATATCCAATAAAAAAAAACAATAAAATTTCTTCTTAAATATAGGCCAAAATGTATTTTGCTACATATCTTTGGTACAAACAAAACTACATTTTTGGGGACACTATACTATTGGGGACAGTAGTATATTTCTTATCATGATCAAGATACTAATCAGTATAGACACTATGCTAGAAATGGCAGTGATCAGCGACTTATAGTATGACTGACAGTGTGGTGGGCAATCTGACGCTAACTGACACTAGCTGGGAGGTACAATAACTGACACTGATGTCACTAGTGATAATAATACTGTGATCAATGATAATACTGTACATGGTACACTGTACTATTGCTGAAAAGGGGTTAACATCAAGGGGTAATTAAGGGGTACCTGTGTGCCTAACGTGTAATGCCTGCAATGTGTGCTTCTTTTACTCACAGATCTGGCTGCTTTTTCTCCCTGCTTTTAAGAACTCCTTGCTGTCATTGACCACAGCCGATCAGCAGGTTTCAGCTAAAATCATTGGGTGAAACCTGTTGACAAACTTGTGCTGTGTTCAATCACAGCACAGGTTGGCAGGGGACACATGGACACCCAAAAACCAGGAAGTTCACCATACCATATGTACCCACTTGCAGTAAATCTATTGTAAATCTACTGGGCAAGCAGCAAAAAGACACTTATTTCTGCAGCATTGTTTACAAATAGCACTGCAGAAATCACTCTAGGATGGCCAGTGCACCAGTTAATGGCTGTGAACCAAGCCGCCATTGGACGACTCAGTTCACAGGTACAGTGCACAGAGCTGGTTTGAGCAGCTCTGTACCGTGTGATCACTGTGATGACCAACCACAGTGATCATAAATATAAACAGTGCAGTTTTACACTGGAAAGCAGAGGAAGGGAGGGAAAGAGGAACTAATGAATAAATGAATCATTCATTAGTTCCAAGTCGCAGCACATATTGGCAGCATCAAAGTAAGGATCGTGTTTAACCCTTTTACCCCCTTCCTTTCTGCTGGGTTCAGACTAGCCCACAGGCTGGTTGCAGGGGAAGGAGTCACACCTGTTCCTGTACCGGCAACCACCCCCAGCCAAAATGTGCTGCTATTGCGAGACACGTGGGTCTGCCATTCATTCTGAATGTCACCCCCACACATCTCAGCCCGCAGCTCGATCGCGGGTACGGGAACTGCAGGGAAAACGCATGGGCAAAAAGACCATGTAGTTTCCCTGCGGCCACGTTTTTAAACAGGTGCAGGCACCTTTTTTGTGTGGGACACGTAGCACATCAGCCCATTCAAATGAATGGACCGTGTGCCCGAGCAACCGTGGACCGCACAGCCCGCACTAGTGTGAAACAGGCGTACATCTCTAGTCTGTTTCAGTATGTGACCTATGTATTAACCCTTCACCTCTCTTATCCTGCACACCCTGGGGTGTCTACTTTCTGAAAAAGGATCATTTAGGGGGGTGTTTGTACTGTCCTGGCATTTTTGTTTGACATGCTCTATAAATTAAGAAGGTTCTTAAAGGGATCCTTTTTTTTCCTTTATATAATTTAAAAAAACTGTAAATATTACATACTATCAATAAAAAGCTTGATCTGTCTTTAAAAATAATTTAAGATTCAGTGGGTACAGTGTTGCATGACTGAGTAATTGTCAGTCAATCTATCACAGAAATAAAAACTGAATAATGGCTGAAATAACTGAAAAAATGTAAACTGAAAAATGGTAATGAAGGAGTAATACAAGCTGGTACTGATAGTTAACGTTAGTCTGTTGCTAGATGAAAGTGGTTGTAAAGGCTGAAGGTTTATTACTTTCATGCATTCTATGCATGAAGGTAAAAAAAACTCTGTGTACTGCGCCCACCACAAGCCCCCTAATACTTACCTGAGCCCCCTCACAATCCAGTGATGTGCACAGGAATTCCCAGGTCTCTCTCTCCTCATTGGCTGGGACACAACAGCAGGAGCCATTGAGGAGAGAGTTGGGGGGTAGGGCTCAGCAGCGGCTCTATGTGTCTTATGGAAGCATAGAGCAAGACTCAGGAATGAGCAAGCACCAGTACCCACATAGCAAGCAGCTTGCTATTGGGGGCACTAGTCAAGGGGGAATAGCCAGGAGCACCGGCAGGGGACTTGAGAAGAGGAGGATCGGGACTGCTCTGTGCAAAACCACTGCACAGAGCACAGAAGTATGACATTGTTATTTTAAAAAATTAATCTTTATTTATTACAGGAACTTATATAGCAGTGTCAATTTACATAATGCTTTACATTTATATTGTACATTCACATCAGTCCCTAACCCTCAATCTAAGCTCCCTAACTTACATTCATAAACATACTAGGGCAAATTTAGACAAGATCCAATTAACCTAACAGCATGTCATTGGAGTGTGGGAGGAAACTGGAGTACCCAAAAGGAAACCCATGCAGGTACAGGGAGAACATGCAAACTCCAGGCAGGTGGTGCTGTGGTTGGGATTTGAACCAACGATCCTGGTACTGCCAGGCGGAAGTGCTAACCTGTCAAGGTCCTACCTTTTCCCTGAGGTTATGTTACTCCATGTGCTGGCGTCCATCGTGGATTCTGCTGTGCATGATGGGAATCCTTTTTATGCCTTCAGGTCTCTGAGGTCCACCCCCCAAAGGGGCGTGGCTGATGACATATAAGCCTGTGGCCCGCACATGCTCTTTGCACTTGTGTCTTGGTGTTACTATTACTCTGTTCTGACTCTCGGACTCTCCTGGTATCTGATTCGGCTTGTGACTTGACTATTCTTTGTATTCTCCTTTGATCTGACCCTCTGTTGCTGAACCCGGCTCGTGACCTGTGATTCTCGTCTGCTGTCCTGTACTGTTTTGTCCTGCTGTTGTTGACCCCGGCCTGTCTGACTACTCTTTTGTTTCTTCCACCAGCTACACGCCATTGGCGGCGGCCATTACCGCAGCTGAGGTGTCTCGGGGGCCGCGACCTGGTTCCTGGCTGCGTCAAGTCCATCCCCACCATCAGGGGCCCTGGTGAAGGGCAGCCTGGGACTTAGACTCCGCGCCCTGAGGGACTTCGGTCTGTGGGTGGTGGTTGTCGTCAGCCAGTGCGTTACATTGTTAGGCCTGCCTGTCCGTTCCTCGGCTCCTGCCCTGACATAACCATTTAGCCACTGTGCTGCCTTTAGCATCTCTTTAAACTTTTTTTTTGTAAATGCACCCAGTAAAAAGAAAAAAGTATTTACAAACCTGTCCTCTACCTGCACTGACAATTTTTGTTCTAAATGGTAAGATTATTTAAACAATCTTCAAAATCTGAGAATTCCAGGAGTGTTGGATGCCTGGTCCCCCTCTGGATTCTTGTTCCATCCTTCAGTTTAAATCTGCTAATTGCATTCCCGGTGCACCAAAACAAACTACATTCAATGACCTATAGTCATTTTCTCTAAAGCACAATTTTGTCTCTGGTGTCTTTTGACAGCTCTCTGGTCTTGCCCATGGTAGTAGTTGGCGTCTGACTGACTGTGGGGTGGACAGGTGTCTTTAAAGAGCTCAGACAGGTGCTACTAAGTTAGATTAATGAGTGGAGTAGAGGTGGACTTTTTAAAGGCACAGTAACAGGTCTTTGAGAGCCAGAATTCTTGCTGTTTCTTAGGTGTTCAAATACTTATGTTCAGCAGTGCAAGACAAATTAATTCTTTAAAAATCATACAATGTGATTTCCTGATTTTTTTTTTTAATTCTGTCTCTCAGAGTGGGAATGAACCTACAATGTGAATTTCAGACCCCTCCATGATTTCTAAATGGGAGAACTTGCAAAATCGCAGGGTGTTCAAATACTTCTGTTCCTTACTGTACATGCATTTCAGTTGCTTCTTTTCTGCATCCAAAACACACAGAAAGTAGGTTATATGGTTGTCAATGTCATAGTTCACATCAGTGTTTGCAGTTCCAGTGCATTGCAGAAAAAAAAAGTAGAGCAGGTTGCATTTTTTTCTGCACAGAACTGTACTGGAACATGGTAAAACGCATAAAAACTGCACCAAAATGCACCAAAAATGCACATGTCCCTATTTAAATTGAAGAAAAAGAGAGAGGGAGAAAAGAACCGGAATACATCAAAAATGCTCCAGAACACGTCAAAAATGCATCAAAAACGCATCCAGAACGCATCTGGACTGTGTTTGTATGGTGTGAACCGGCCCTCATAACATGTTACATGTTACACCCATATTCAGGGTGTAACATGTTAAGAATAGACTGGCCCCCCGCTCCCTGCTGATCCCCCACTTTGACAGCTAGTGGGGGATCTTCTCCCTCCTCGCTAGCTGTCAAAGTTTTAAAACCCGTGGCCATCTGAGGCTCTGCCTGCCCAGCCATGTCACTTGTTCACAATGAGAGACTACAAGTCCTGGCAGCCTTAGCGCCAGTCGGTTTGTAGTCCTCAATGAACTACCATGGTGCTACGGAGCGCTGCGCTAATTCATCCATTCTTCCTGTCAGTATATCAGCTCGTTCATTTCTTATGGACAAGCAGATATACTGACAGGTCTGCAGGAGACTTGCATGGCACCACCAATTTGCTGATCACTGGTGCAATGCCTTACAGGTTCTTGTAGAAAAAAATTATATATGCACTTTTTGTTTTACCTGGCAAAAAATGTGCATTTATTTTTTTTTACCAAAAGGTGAATGTATCTTTTAGGCTCCGTTCACACCAATGCGTTTTTCAGTGCTTTTTGCAGAAGCACACTACAGTCCGTTTAACATGGTTTCCTATGGAACATGTTCACATCTATGCTTTTTTTGAGCTGCTATATTTTTGGAAAGGGTCAGGGACTTTTTTAGAAGCAAAAAAGCAGCCTTTTTCCTACAATAGAGCTCAATGGAGGATCTGCTCAAATGCATGGTAGTGCATTTTTGCAGCGTTTTTGCCGTGTTTTGTGTTGTGCATTTTTATTCTGCTCAGCAGAAAAAAAATTCCACTTTAAAAAAAAAAAAAAGAGCTGAACAAAACGTGGTAAAAATGCATCAAAAACGCATGTTTGTTGATGTTTTTTTTGTTGATGCACAAACTGCGAAAAGCACTGAAAAATGGACAAAAAGCAAACTGTATATGTGTGAACAGAGCCCTAAGCTAAGGGGACTTTCCACTGCAAAGTGAACAGCCTATTTGCCTTTAGTTAATCAACTACATAGTACGCCTACTTTCACACTGCTCCGCTGCAAAAACACAGCAAACATGCATATGCACCTCTAAGCATTTTTTAAAAGACACGTGACTTAAAAACTTCACCAGAAATGTTTATCAGAGGCATTTTTCAGGCACTTTTCAGGCTCTTTCCATTGATTTTCAATGGGAAGAGGCGTTTTTGTGGCTTTTTTTTTTAACTGAACAAACATGCTCCAGAGGTGCTGCAAGCAGGAGTTTTTACACTGCAATGGAAGCGCAACGCCCCAGTGTGAATACATACACAGACATACACAGGGAAGCATTTTTCTTCAGCTTTTCAGGTGCTTTTTTTAATGCAAAAACACTTCAAAAACTGCTCAGTGTGAAAGTAGCCAGAGTGATAAAAATCATTGGTGCTCAAGTATTCCAGTTGTGGATTGGGAGGGGAGGGAGGGGGTAAGTTCTGATTTGATAGGATGACCTGAATTTCTCCGACTGACACCACCATTCCTCTCGCTGACACCAATGATGGAGCACCATTCCTCCCACTAACACCAATGATAGAGCACCATTCCTCCCACTGACACCAATGATAGAGCACCATTTTTCCGACTGACACCACCATTCCTCTCACTGACACCAAAGATGGGGGCACCATTTCTCCCACTGATAAAAAATATGGGACACCATTCCTCCCACTGATAAAAATGATGGGGCACCATTCCTCCCACTGCCACCAATGATGGGGCACCATTCCTCCTGCTGACTCCAAGGATGGCGCACCATTCCTTCTGCTGACACCAAGCATGGGGCACCATTCCTTCTGCTGACACCAAGGATGGGTCACCATTCCTCTCAATGACACCAATGATGGGGCACTATTCCTCTCACTGACACCAATGATGGGGGCACCATTTCTCCCACTGATAAAAATGATGGGACACCTTTCCCCCCGCTGACACCAGTGATGGGTCATCATTCCTCCCACTGACACCAGTGATGAGGTCACCATTCCTCTCACTAACACCAATAATGGGGGAGCTATTTCTCCCACTGATAAAAATGATGGGACACCATTCCTCCCGCTGACACCAATGATGGGGCACCATTCCTCCTGCTGACATCAGTGATGGGACACCATTCCTCCCGCTGACACCAGTGATTGGGGGCACCATTTCTCTCACTGACACCAGTGACTGGGGTCACCATTCCTCCCACTGACACCAGTGATGGGACACCATTCCTCCCACTGACACCAGTGATTGGGGGCACCATTCCTCTCACTGACACCAATGATGGGGGCACCATTTCTCCCACTGATAAAAGTGATGGGACACCATTCCTCCCGCTGACACCAATGATGGGGCACCATTTCTCCCACTGATAAAAGTGATGGGACACCATTCCTCCCGCTGACACCAAAGATAGGGGACTATTCCTCCCACTGACACCAGTGATGGACACTATTCCTCTCACTGACACCAATGATGTAATATTTTTTGCTCCCATTGACCACCAAGCATTGTTTACTCCCACCAATGCCAAGGAATTTCCTACTCCCGCCGGCTAATATCTGCAGGGCAGTAAAGTGGCCCCTCGTTTGGGAAGTTTGGAGACCCCTGATTCGGAATGTCATGAATCCAGAGACAAGCAGTATCTGCACAGGATCAGCAATACACATTTCCCGTTCATCGCATCATCTGCAGCTCCGGATCACTAGGAATCATTAGGAACCGGTGATCGCATGTCTGCTGTGATGTCTCGTCCTCCGGGATCATCTCACCATTGCATGGAATAACTGTCTCCCCTTTGTGGTCGATTCTATGGTCGCCCCATAGAAGGATCACTTGTAGAATTAGGATGCTGTGTGTCACTCAGCAGGCTCGGATACGATCGGGTTAATCCCCCATTGAAGGATCCGCTCCGGGTTTTGCAGTGCCAGCAGCAGAGGATCAGTAGGGAGTGGGCGTGGCCCGTGAAGGGGAGAGGCGGGGCTTGTGAAGAGGAGAGGCTGAGCTGAACTCCGAGCTGAATCCAATTCAATGAGCAGCAGCAGCAGTGAGTGCGAGGAGCAGCTGTGGTTGTGTGCTGGGGACCGGGGGACATCGCAGGGACTGAGGGGAGAGCCTGACCTGTCCAGCCTGTCCCGCAGAGGACTGCTCCCCCTGAGCCGAGTCTGGATTGCTAGTGGAGGAATCCCACATCTCTCCATACACAACAAAGTGCAGCGATCCCCATTGCCGTCCATGTGTAGTAATGACTAAGGATTGCCAACCAGAGCCTACTGGATCCGTTTTTCCAGAGAGATCCCTCTCAGTGGATTACTAATGGGACTCTCCATGAGCTGATCGTGCACCGCCTGTGTTCCCAAGGTAGGCTGTCATTGTCATTGTGTGCTTCTAGGAATGGGGCTGCTGTGTGCATGGCAGGGGGTGGGGGGTACAGGGACATCAGGCACCCCCACATCACTATACAAAGACAGGGATGGGCTGAACACATCTCCAGGCATTGCCAGTCAATGGCTCTTCTGTGTGAGATGGAAACTTGGGATCGCCTGGCTGTGTCCTCAGTCCCCTGTCTGGCTTTGTGGATCAGCGCACTGCACTGATGGGCTCTAACAAGGATGAAAGGTTCGTGCTGGGGTCGCCCTACCTATCAGTCCTCTCTGCCATCCTTATCACTTCTGTCCTCCCACCAGGATCAATGGAGATCACACTGGCACACCCACCCACCATAGATCCAGGGCTTCTGTTCTACAGATGGAGCCAAGTCTGCCTACCCAGGGATGTGCAAAGACTCACAAAGGCAACTGTAGGGGAGCTTTTAAAGTTTAATGATGCTAGAGTTTAATAAATAGGTCACTTGGCAAGTTGATGCACTTTGCAGAAGTGTAATGAGATTTGTGACAGCAAAGTTGGTGCCAGGAATGGATGGATCTAGGGCAAAGTAACTGACAGTCAGCTCCTGTCTGTTCTGTTCCACTGTCATTTGCTTACTGGGGATGCTGCCTTGTGCTTGCTATTGTCCCTTGCCTACTGGGGGCGCTGCCTGGTGCCTGCTATTGTCCCCTGCCTACTGGGGGCGCTGCCTTGTGCTTGCTATTGTCCCCTGCCTACTGGGGGCGCTGCCTGGTGCCTGCCATTGTCCCCTGCCTACTGGTGGCGCTGCCTGGTGCCTGCCATTGTCCCCTGCCTACTGGTGGCGCTGCCTGGTGCCTGCCATTGTCCCCTGCCTACTGGTGGCGCTGCCTGGTGCCTGCCATTGTCCCCTGCCTACTGGTGGCGCTGCCTGGTGCCTGCCATTGTCCCCTGCCTACTGGTGGCGCTGCCTGGTGCCTGCCATTGTCCCGTGCCTACTGGTGGCGCAGCCTGGTGCCTGCCATTGTCCCGTGCCTACTGGTGGCGCTGCCTGGTGCCTGCCATTGTCCCGTGCCTACTGGTGGCGCTGCCTGGTGCCTGCCATTGTCCCCTGCCTACTGGTGGCGCTGCCTGATGCCTGCCATTGTCCCGTGCCTACTGGTGGCGCTGCCTGGTGCCTGCCATTGTCCCCTGCCTACTGGGGGCGCTGCCTGGTGCCTGCCATTTGTCCCCTGCCTACTGGGGGCGCTGCCTGGTGCCTGCCATTTGTCCCCTGCCTACTGGGGGCGCTGCCTGGTGCCTGCCATTTGTCCCCTGCCTACTGGGGGCGCTGCCTGGTGCCTTCTATTGTCCCCTGCCTACTGGGGGCGCTGCCTGGTGCCTTCTATTGTCCCCTGCCTACTGGAGGCGCTGCCTGTTATTGTCCCCTGCCTACTGGGGGCGCTGCCTGGTGCCTTCTATTGTCCCCTGCCTACTGGAGGCGCTGCCTGGTGCCTGCTATTGTCCCCTGCCTACTGGAGGTGGTGCCTGTTATTGTCCCCTGCCTACTGGGGGCACTGCCTGGTGCTTGCTGAGGGTTCACTGCTTAATGTGGGGCACTGTCTGGTGCCTGCTATTGTCCCCTGCCTTCTGGGGGCGCTGCCTGGTGCCTGCTGAGGGTTCACTGCTTACTGTAGGGCACTGCCTGGTGCCTGCTATTGTGCACTGGCTACTGGGGGCACTGCCTGGTGCCTGCTATTGTCCATTGCCTGCTGAGGGTTCACTGCCTACAGGGGGCACTGTCTGGTGCCTGCTATTGTCCACTGCCTACTGGGGGCTGTGCCTGGTGCCTGCTGTGGTCTACCGCTTACTGTGGGGCGGTGCCTGCTGTGGTCCACCACTTTGTGCCTATTGTGGTCTACACTCTCTACTGCTGGGCTATGCCTGGTACCTAACTTGGGGTACTGCCTACTTGCTATTTTCTTTCTGTGGGGCAGGGTCAACTGCCTTCTGTGTGGTACTGCCTAGTGTCTCCTATGGTCCACTGCCTACTTGCCTTCTGTTGGGTATTGTCATCTGCCTTCAATGAGGCACTGCCCCTTGCTATCTGCCTTCTGTGGGCAATTGTCATCTGAATTTTGCCTATGGTGGAACATTGCCACTGACCTTCTCTAAGGCTCTGTCATGTTCCTAATTTAGGGTACAGTCACGTGTCTTCTATGGGAACTTTCATGTGCCTCTTTTAGGGTGCAGTCATGTGCTTTCTATGGGGCTTTGTCAGCTACCTCTTGCTTATTGGGGAGCATTGCCTACTGTCTTCTGTGAGGTTCTGTCACCTTCCATCTTCTGCAAGGCACTGTAATGTGTCTATTTTAGGGTATAGTTGTGTGCCTTCTGTGAGCACTGCCATATACTTACCATTTGCTGTCACTGGGGCACTGTCAGCCTCTTGCCTATTGTGGTGCACCTTTTTGCAGGGCACGGTTATGTGTCCCTATTTTAGGGCACAGTTGTCTCTATTTTAGGGCACAGTCAAGTGTCTCCTGCCTTTCTATGAGGCACTGCAATGCCCCCTACTGTGGGCCACTGCCTATTTGCTGTCTGCCTCCTCTGGGTCACTGCCATCCTACACTTGTTTTGTGTGGGGTGCTACCACCTGCCTCCTGTAGAACACTCATTTGCCTACCTTGGAGTATGGTTATGTGCCTCCTGCCTACAGTGCTGCACTGGCATTTGCCTACCTTGGGGTATGGTCATGTGCCTACTGTGCTGCACTGACATTTGCCTCTTGTAGTGCACCATGAGCCTCCTAATGTGCTTACTACACAAGTGCACAGTGACTGGTGCTCTGCCGTCCCCAGTGTATGAGAGTCAGTCATCTGAGAGTAATGTTCTCTAAGTGCTCTGGCTGTGAATTTAGACGAGAGCTAGTAGGAGCTTTGGGAAGCCGTCTGTAAATCCCCCCCCATGTGTTGTTTTCCCTGCTGCCTTATGGAGCCTGCTTCTGCTTGGTACATTTGAGGAAATGGAGCAGAAAGTCAGGGAGTTGGTGGGCTGTCTGAGTCCCAATGGGGCCCTACAGCAAAATAAGATCATTACAATAAAATGCCTGAGATGGATCTGGGCAGGAAAAAACAAGTCGTTCCATCACAACAAACATACAAGTGCCAAGATTGGGTGCTAAGCACCACCCTGTACCAATCCAAGGCTAACTCTTGTGCAGTGATCTGCATAGGGTCCAATTGTTGCACAGGGAGCTCGTGGCAATTAAGTGGTTAAATGAAGCCATTAGTGCTTAATGAAGGAATGTGCCAGGCACAGAGCAGAATGGCTTTTCCTTTGTGCCCAAATAGTAATAGGGGAGATTTAAGTTCCAATGATTACATTAACATAGATTTTTCTATTGCTAGAGTCGAAAATACACAAGCGGTGCCCGGAAGACACAACAAAGGTTAATTGTGCAAAACCAGAGTGTCTGCTGTGTGTCTGCAGTACCTTGTAATCTGGACTCCCGGCTGTTACACTGCTCCAAGGAAGTCAATTGTGCCCACAGCACTGACTCCGCTAATGGCGATACAATATAAAAATCCTTATTTCCCTTAAGCATGCTTCTGCTTTTTAACCGCCCTGTCAGGAGTAATTTCTTGATGGTCCTGAGTCGCTTTGATTTGTCATTCCCATTTCCAAAGTACTAAGCCAGCAAAATAAGAGAAGGGCCTGTTTAAGTCTCATCTGGATCAATGGGCTTCACTCAATACACATGTGGGCATTTCAGTGATCTGTTTTTATTGAGCTTGGTTGGGATGCATTGCTTCAATAAGGAAAAGCCCAGGCTCCAATAATAAAGTATTAATAGCATAGATAGTACAGGGAAGAAAGTGTTTATGGTGTTGTTACTGTGCTGCAGTCCACTAAAATAGAAAAGACATCAAATTCAGCTAGGGTTGCTTGTCTAGTGGTTGCTGCCTGCCCTGTGCTGTCTTCCAGCCTGCCCTGAGCTCTAAGTTAATAATTAACTCGCCCTAAATTGGACAGACCCATGTCTCCAATCTGGAAAGTAGACATTGATTTGTGTTCAGTTGGCATTTATGGTTCTTTTCAGAATCTATCTTTCGTTTTAATCACAAAAGCAAATATTTTTATTGAGGCTGCTGAGGCTAAAGTGCGCAATCAGACATTTGACAAGGTTGGGCATGTCTTGTTGACTTCGTTATTTGTGCATTAAAATCTTTTTAAATCTAAAACATGCATATCTTTGTCAACTAGAGAGGCTGTAGTCATGATCCAACTACTGTAGGTGCATACCTTGTAACCCAATAATAGGGGACTGGTTAAAAATCTGATACTTTTCTACTTAGTTTGTTTTGCAGCCTTTTAGTATTACAGATGTTATCAAAACATTGTTGCTAAATCATGTAATCTAAATATTGTTATTACGAAGTCATTTTGCAATGTGTGTGATATTGCTGATCACTGCATTAATAGAACTTTGTGAATGTCTCCCATCGCTGAATGCCCAGTGGTATACTGATCACCCATCGCTGAATGCCCAGTGGTATACCCCTATGGCAGTATTAATCACAAAATAAGCATCTTTTGTTACGTTTTTGTTTTGTTGTTGTGGTGTTTTTTTTTTTTTTTTGTTTTTTTTTTTAATGCTGGCTGAGTCACATGCTTTGTGTTCTGTTAAGGCGGTTTTAGTTTTGATGTGTTGAGTGATACGCTTAAGCAAGCTCTTTAAATAGCGAAGCAAGATGAAATGTATAGCTTCTTGTGTATATATTGTCTTAAGACACATGGATTTCTAATACATGGCTACTTGAAGATAAAATCAGGCTGGGGCTCTTTCCTGAGCTAGCTGTGTGGGAGAGCAGCCTGCTAAATGCATTGAATTGGTAAGGGGTCTTTTAGGGTTAGACAAGAAGGTGCCTTTATTGCCAGACCTGCCAGGGTGTATATCCTGTGATAAATCCAAGGATGTGTTTTGTATAGATGACAGCAAATTTGTTTGTATGGTTGTTTTAAATTACAAAGGGAAACTCCTTCATTTGCTTTGCCAGCTCCACAGACTGACATTTAAAAAGGGGACATTGTGCAGCGCTGACAGATAAAGTGGCTGCACTACTGTTTTCTCTCTCTTTGTTTGTCTGCCACTCATCATTATATCAAAGGCGGAATTAATTTATTTGGTGATAACGCCACCACTGGAGAGAGGCCATGTTGGGCAAAGTGGACTGTGAAAACGCTGGCTATACATTATACAATTTTCCTTTTCAATTTCCTTTACCCTAGGTTCACATTTTTGCAGAAACGCAATGTAGTGCATTTAACATGATTTCCTATGGAACATGTTCACATCTCCATGTTTTCACTTGGTGCGTTTTTTGGAAAGGGCCAGAGACTTTTTTGAACGCATTTTTAGTTCTATAGACTCCAATGGAAAAGCTGCAGAAAAGTATGTAGTTAGTGTTTTTTTTTATGCATTTTACATCTGCCTAGCAACAAGAAAAATTTAAAAAAGCGCAAAAGGCGTCAACGCGAGAAACGGGTTAAACGCAACCTGTATAGGTGTAAAACTTAGCCTTAGTTACCTTCACCTATGTAGTGCAAGGGCCTGTCTGATTGCATACAAATTGAAAGTGTTTCTGTTTGACCTCCATATGGTTTTGATAAATCTAATGGAAAATTGTACAATTAAAATTGTATAATGTATGGCCAGCCTTTAGCTCCTTATCTACTTTTTTCTAATCTCAGATGCATCCAATGACATTGCTCCTATTTGAAAGTATTTATTGTATTTTTATTAGTAAATGCAGCATTTAAAATTAAGTGAAACGTGTTTATTTTGTCAATTTAAAAATTGCTTGGCTTATTTCAGGGGTGTGAAACTCCAGCTGTTGCAGAACTACAAATCCCAAAGGCATTGCAAGTCTGACCGTTACAAGCATGGCTCGCAAAGGCATGATGGGACTTGTAGTTCCTCAACAGCTGGAGGGCTGCAGTTTGACACCTGTGGCTTATTTAATAAGACAAAAATAACAATGGGGATTTAAGTGACTTTAGTAAACTGGAAACTGATTGCTGTACTTTGCGCACCATCGATGCTCTTTGGATTGCCTTGTTAAATACAGAACCCTGTATGTGTATATAGCCTTTGATTGTGTGACTTGTGCTTAGGTCCCCTAGTGGCCATTGGAGAATTTGCAGCGATTGATTGCTCCCTACTCCAGGCTGTTTCTCAGCACTTTCTCTATTTTGTGTAAAGTTCTTACACCTTTAATGAAACAATGCCAATTGTGAAGTGACAAGGTGTTTCTTTTATGATGACCTCAGATTTCAATGTTTTCCTTTTGTCTGCTTAATGGTTGGAAATAAGAAAAGGAATTGGTCTGCCAGGAAAGGTTGCTTTCATCTTTGAGGCAGAACATGGGGAGTTTGCTGCATTGCCTTCCTTAGTAGTTTTGGCAGCTAAACTGGTTGGTTAATTGGTAAACCTGGTGGTCCATGTGCAGCAGAGCAATACTTCTTTAAATAATCCCAACCACATGTTTTTTTTTTCTTTGCCAATTTAATACAGGAATTTGGAAATACAGTCCTGTTGGTTTCCTCTGGCTAACCACTGATATATTAGTGGATATGGTCAAACAGACATTAAGAACATGGTTCTCAACTGCTCTTTTCTTTTAAAATTGCTCGGATTAGGCTCTGCAGTAGATATCTGGTTAAATGCTTTACAAGGATTTTCTTGGCATATTTAATGTTTATGGCTGGGCATGTTGAATTTATTAGGTTCTGATGCTTTCTTGTGTGCACAATGCAATCTATATTTCAGAATGTTTTGGTTTTAGAAATGTACAATGGAGATCTGCTCCCATTACATGCAGTGTGTGTTGTTTTTTTTTTTGTTTTTTTATGAGCTTTACTATGCTATGTCCCTTTCTGCTCTATGCCAACAGTCACTGGTCAATGACATTTCTGCAGCCTCCACTATAATAACAGGTACACCTTCTAAATACAAATATCAGCAATAATAGATTGTTTGTTTGACACATTATACATGACTGTACTAAACTTGTTAAGTCAGTTCATTCTTACTTGCTGTGGTCCAGAGGACATCACACTACATTCTACAAAATAAACCCCCTTTTTGCTTATTAGTAAGCTTGAGAAGGTTTTATGAGACCTTCTGTTCTATCCATATCAGATTTCTTTCATTTCTCCATTTCTGTACGATCACATTTTGAAAATTTGTGGTTGCTTGAGACATGGGGAGGCTCTATAGCAAGGGTGTCAAACTAGTGGCCCTCCAGCTGTTGCCAAACTGCAAGATTGACAGTTACAAGCATGACTGCCAAAGGCAGAGGCATGATGGGACTTGTAGTTTTGCAACAGCTGGATGGACACCAGTTTGACACCCCTGCTCTATAGCTAGAGCAGACATAATCTAGAGCAGCCATGCCTGGCAACCAATGAGTTTGCAACCTTGCTTGTTCAGTTAAGCTTTTAAAATGAAAGCTAGAAGCCTGTTGGTTGCATGCTTGACATCTCCAGATTCTGTCTGCCCCAGTCCTAGTGAATTCCCCTGTTGTGTTTGTGTTTTTTTTGTTTTGTTTTTTCCCCCTAGACCTGTTGATAAATTGAGCCTGTAGTTCACATATAATCACTGATGTGCATAGGTCATATTTTATTAGATTTAAAACATTAAAAAAAAGTAAATTTTATGTGCATTGTTCTATGGTCAAATTTACTTATGTAAGGTGCCAATAAAGCATTAAAAAGTAGCAGATGTGCTATGTTGAACGATCTGTTTAAAGAATACTTATTGTATTTACTTGTATAACACTAGCCTGGCCACTAGGGGCACTCTTCTCCTGTAATTTGTAGACAGTACGGAATTTCATTCAATCTTTCTGGGTTGTATTAAAAAAAAAAAATCAAACTCCTGTAGATGATTTAGTTACAGGTTTCTTAAATCCTCACAGTCTTAATCAGTAAAGCCTTTCCCCATAATATTACCCTGTTGTAAAGAAATGCCTTAAATAGCTATTTCATTATGTTTTGCTTGTTTTGTATATGATTTACACAGAAGCTTAATTTTTCTGAATATAATCCCCTTTTAAAAGTAACTAACTTGTTTTGGTTGTGAAAGTTGGAGCATAAAAACAAATAGGAATTTATTTCTAAACCCTTCGCAAAATATTTTGATTGTGCTTTTGTAATGTAAATATAAAAGAAAGGGCTTTAGTACAATTCAGAGGCCTTTTTTTTCTATAAAGGACATCTACTTGTTAAATGATTCAGCCTTCATCAATTTTACATAAGCCCGAGAAGCACTCAGGCGATCAAGAATAGCGTTTTTATATATTCCCCTTCCCCCGCCCCCAAGAGGAACAGAAATCCACAGTCCCAAGTAGCCTTTCTTTCGGTCATAGAATTGATCATTTAAAGGAGGGCATCTAATCTCCTCTGATCATTGGTTAAAAGGTTAACCTCATTGACGATAATCTCCTCTGTTGCCTTCATACCTGTGTAATAACCCCCCTGGTCACGGGAAGAACAAAGAGGCTTGGTGATGAGGTGTATCTAGGCATCCACATTTTTTTTTATTTTCTGTGAATTGTTTATATTATTGCTGAAATGTCTTATTCTGTGTTTGCCTTTCCTACTTTAGCTGTCAGCTTTTCTGTTCCATTTGCTCTTTAGTTAATTCCTCCAGCATCTTTAAATTATGGCCTAGCGATAGATAGCTACACTGTTGCCTGATCTTCATCTATTAATCATGGAAGGCGCTTTTTTATGCGGTTGCCATAGCACCAGGGCCTCAGATAGTGTTGGGGTGCCTTGGGGAAGGCTCTCTGTATAACAGGACTTGCAAGCCTTGCAGTTATTTTGGCAGAAGCCGAGCTTGAAAAAGAACAGAGAGCCCTATCCAACATTATTCAGTATTGGATTAAAAGAGGCAACTCCTCGACGGGTCTCTGTGGACCTTGTTATGTGAACATCCAGCTGATATGTTTTTTTCTGGGGTATATTTTTTTCCTTTGTTCTTCGTAACATTTAAAAAAGAAGAAAAAAAAAAAGGAAGGTTCAGAGAAGGGAAGGTTAGTTTAATCCATCAGCAAGAGTAAGGATTGCTTTTCATCACACTCGGTGATAAATGTCCAGGCTAATGAGAGTGTTTAGGCCTTTTAAATGCAATTCAGGTAATTGTGTTTAAAAAACAAATCCTAAGCTTTGACACAAATGTGGGCCATATTTTAACCCGTGTTTATTTGTGCCTTCCCAAATTGATTTAATTTGATATTTAGCTATACTGGGGCTTTTAGTAAATTGTCTAGGGTCTGATCTATTATAGAGAGACCATTAGCAGTCCTTTCATTCACAAACCTAGTGGCAGACTTTTGAAAGGAACAAAGTCTTGTGAAAAGCAACCCATAAGTATTCACTTTACTAATTTGAAAGATTTTTCGTTATTATGAGTACTATATTTTTCACTTTGTTGCTCAGGCAGTTACCCTAAGAAAAGCAACATAAAGTGGAATCACACTTTGCAAATACCTCCTTATTCAAATGATCCGATGTCCCATGGACTCTCGCCAGCAATGACATCTTCTGGGTGCCAACCATCTTGATGGGCCAGCATGGGATGACAACCCTTGTGCATGTGCAGCAGAGCATTCATCCTGCCACCATGCCAAGAATGCCCTGCGCACATACCAGAGTAGAGTACAATCTAAAGGAGACTGCGAACAGGCAGGTAAATGTTTGATTGCAGAAGGGGCGTAGCATGTCTCTTCTGCAATTAAGCACCTGCCTGATGATTATTATTATTTTTAACACTTTTTAGCTCCATTTTAAAATGGACCTTGAGATAAAATGCAAGGTTGCTTATAATGGGGCCTCCACCCCTGTAAAAAAAATCTCAGGATGATAGTTCATCCTAAAGGTACATGTAATAAACGAAAAATTTGATTTTTACATAGCTTATCCACAGTCTTCTGTATCATGGCACCTCAATGAGGGTGATGTGACACTCCTTCCAGCAAGATCTCGAGGAATGCAGAGCAGTCCAGATCTTGAGAAGACACACTAGCAATAGACCTGGAGTGCCTTCTTGCAAGATCAGAAGGACATCCTGTTCAGAGACGTGGTGGATGGGGATAAGTTAAATACAGTAATCTAACAGTTTACTCTAAGCCGACCATAGATGGATCGAATCTCCAGCAGTTCAACAGGCCAGCCAAGATTTGATCCAGCGCAGGCAGGCTGGTTGTACCCGAATCGATCCATTGATCGACTTGGGTGCAACTAGCCTGTTGGATTTTTTTTTTACATGCATTTACTTCTGGTGGCTATAGCTGCTAGCACTAACCATTGTGTTCTGCAGAACACAATAATGCTGCAGTAGAGTGGAGGGAAAGAAAATCACATAATCTATGGGCTGCTTTACAGGCACAAGATCTGAATAAAAATTGCAATTCCTATTTGTATACATTAACTCAATCTCAAATGGGCCAGCATTACAGCAAAGAAACTAGCACTTTCAGAAGGCAAGGTCAGCAATAGCAGGTTGTCTTTCTAAATACAATCTATAACTGTGGTGTGTATTTTTATTACTGTAATTCACTCTTTATATGAAGTCAGCATATTCTGCTACATTATAAAAAAGGGCATGAACATGCAATAAAAACCTACACTTGAAACAATTATATTCACAACAATGCCTGAAAATGTTGAGAAGCACAAAAGTGCTTTCACTGACATCCAAATACATGATACTTTAGTATGGTTAGAAGTAAAATCATCTATTATACACTATGAATTTGTCCAGTGCTAACATGGTGACAGATCTGGGACACGTGGTGGTCTGTGTTTTGGTCTACCTTTCTTTGTTTGTAGGATCATATTTTAATTAATAAGCCCCATGCTGTTTGCAGCTCGCCATCTGCTCCCATTTTTTTTTTTCAATTGCTCTACCTGAAGGAGAAGCTGTGATCAGTCTCTATGGGTGTTGTCGTGATAGATCCCTTTGTCCCTGCTTCTAGTTGCCACCAAAAGGAATAAAATTATCCTGTAGCCAGGAGCCTATCGTCCATGCTATATGCTTAATATAAACCTATGCTACCATCATTCATTTAAATCATTCAAATAAAATATGTATGAAAAGGAAAGAATCATGTCCTGAAAATGTAAGGTTGTAAATTGTTTACTTATTAGGTTCACTTGAATTTAAATGTTAGTACATCCTGCAATTATCTTTATAGAACAAGATATATTGTAGTTGAAATTGCAATGCTTTAAAATAGTGGGGCATTGCAAAGTTAAATGGCAGCTTGAGCGAGCCAGTGGTTTAAAGCAGTTATTTTTAACCAGGGTTCCTTAATATGTTGCTAAGGGTTTCTTGCTGTGGCTGATGACTTCCCATTTAAGCGTGGCTGCATAGTTCGGGGGCATATGCCACATTAAAGAGCCAACAACATGACAAGGGTGGCAATCTGACCACCACTGTAGGAGGGGGCATTCTTCTTACTGGCCATCCATTATTGCTTTTGGAAGTGTAGAAGGGATTCATTTTAGACATTAAATTTTTTTCAAGGGTTCCTCTGGGGTAAAAAGGTCGAAAAAGACTGGTTTAAATTGTCATTCCACCCAACACTGATTTTATGCTAGCAAAGTCACCTTACACTTTTTTTTTTTTTTTTTTTTTTTTTTTAATCTTACAGTGGCCCTCTTCTCGAGTTCTGGTTTTGCACCCTACTGTGGATATTATAAAGGGTTCCCACTCTCTCCCTGTGGCAATATTCATGTATTTTATGTATTAGAAGTTGCAACAGGAGGTGACAAAACCTATAAATACGTGGGAACTTCTGGGTAGAAAAGAACAAAGTTGGAAATTATGTCAAGGAGGTCATGTTGGCTTAGCCATGATGTATTAAGAAGCCAAGGGCTCTACAAACCATGCTCCACATATAAAGAAATTGTCACCTTGTTGTAGGCCAAACCATTAATATGTGAGGTGGCATTCAGAAAATAATTGATGTGTGAGCTCTACTTTAGGGGGTAGGCAACCTTGATACTTGAGCTACTAGGGACCTGCAAGTGTTCTTGTCATTTCTCCACAGTTGGAGTGCCGACGTTGCCCCATTACCTGAGAATTGTTGCTAAGCCTAACATAGAAATTGCTAGATCAAGTTGGTCTAGTTGCTGTACCCTAGTTACCTGCAGCAATGCATGCAAATAGTCAGAATCCAACAACCAGACCATTGCGTTCCCAGATGAATGATGTTTACACAAATTTGTCCACCACATTAGGATTGCGTTTTTTATTCTAAGCCATTCCCAATCCAATTTTTTTTTTTTATTTTAAAGAATTGGAATTTGGTGTAGCTAATAACTAGACCACTGAATCACATTGGCTCTCCTTTGGGAGGCAAATATCAAGCCAAGGAATCTTAGTATAAAGCATGGGATTGTTTACTTGTGGTTTGAGTATAAAGTTGAACAGAAATCAGTAGTGCAGTGTCTTCTTTTATCTGAATAAAAAGTCTGGAAAGGTTCTCATCAGCAGTTCTGCTGAACAGGAACTATTTTATAAAAGAGCTTGTATAGTGCCTGCTCTTTCTGCAACACCCAACACATATCTGGGTGATATTTCAGCATGGCTGAACAAGGACTATAGGGTCAAATGCATATATCTAGTCTACTGGTTGTGCATGTCATCTGCCTATAGATTCCATTCCACTGTCAAGATTGTGGATTACATTAGGCCAATAGACTCTGTGACCTAGAGATTTAAAGACCTTCATAAGTCACTATAGCCTCTGGTACCGTTAAGCGAATCTGTGTTGAGAAAAAAATGTGGCCTGCCCTTGCTGATCTCCTTCTAAGAAAAAAAAACGGCCATGCCTGGCTATTTCAGGCTTTGATGCCTTTATTGACCTAGAACCAGAATTCATCAAATTAGGTCAGAGTTAAGTCAGAATGTCTCATCTGCATGCTTGGTTCATGTATTTTTAAACTTTGACGGCCAGAAAACTGTAATTTTTCAGTGGGGTAACCTAACAATGTTTTATTTTTTTTTTTTTTTCAGTATGAAGCTGGCCATACATATTACAATCTGATTCTATATATCCTACCCAATCTCTATTAGATTAAATGATGTACAGTTAGCCACACATGTTACAATCTGTTTGTACAATCTCCTTTTTAGATCTACTGCTTAATCTATGTAGTTCAGGGTCTGCCTGATTGCATGCAAATTGATTAGGTGCCTATTACGTGGTTTTGGTAAAACTAACGTTGACTGTACAAGGTTTGGGGTCACCTAAACAATCCAGTCAATTTTTGCGATTTAAAGTAGGCCACTGAATTTCATAGGTATAGGCAGATATGAACACGATTCGTACATTTTTGATTATAACATGTATAGTCCTCTTAAAAAAAATAAATAAATAAAAAAAAAAAATAGGCAGACATTGGTGTACAATCTGCATTTTCAGTGGTATGGTGCAATAATATACCCATGTAGGCAGCATGGGCTACTGTTGTCTACTGGTAGGTTGAATTTAATTTTTTTTTTTTATATTGTTTGTACTGATAAGTTAAGGTAGTATAGATGTACCTATTGTTCATGGTTACTGCCATAGCAGGGATGATCACTTGATATGTACAGGTTGGATTGTTAGTTACTTGACGACCAGATTCCCTAGTGTATGGCCACTTTGAGGAAAGCTACAGGTAGAGTTAAATAGCAGGCGAGGTCATAATGATGATAGAAATGCAGAGATCTCTGTCCCTTGTTCCTTTTTCTGGAACTCCTTTTATGTTTAATTTAAATGCAGCGTTCTGTTCGGTTATTCACAAATTCCTTCAGCAGACAGGTATTTCTTACCAATTAATTAAGTAGAATAGCCATACTGGTGACAGGCTGAGGTGAGTGTCATTGGAGTATACTGCCCGAAGAACAAAACAGGAAACCTTATCCATTCTGCATACTCAATGACTTACCGGTATGTTGTATTTCCTACTATCGTGATCACTTACACATGGATCAACACTTCCATGTACCTCGGATTCTGTCGTCCTTGGATATACACTTAGGTATAGAGCTTGAATTCTTTCTTCTATGCTATTTCTTTCTTTTAATCATTTTCATTTTTCTATACTGCATAAAAGTGAATCCAATTCACAAAGGAGACTTTAACTGTAATATCAGAGAATGTTGTTTGATGTTTGCATGTGAATATTATTAGAGTGCTCACCAGTACACTTGTCAATAAATATTGAATTAGCAGGTTGAACTCTGTATATAGAAAACAAGTGGTTGCATAGTCTTGACTGTGAAATGAGATGTACTTGCTATAGATGTATTATGTAAGCCAAGGGGAGTTATAGGTCAACAATAAAGTATTTTGTCTTACAAATTGTATTTAAAGAGAAACTCTGTGCCTTGCTTCTCCAAGTATCTCAGGGTGGAACTATCTCAAAGTCTTTTGCTCCCGAGATGAGTCAGATTTCTTGATTTAGAGGTACGGCTCTTGGGTTTTATGTAGGAATAGGGTGCCAAGAAGAAACGGTCTGATTGTCCACACCATGGACAAGGAGATTGCTCTGTATTTTTGCTCAAGCACCCCACTGGTATATTCAAGGCAGAACCCTGTAAAGTGGTAGCCCCGCCCTCTCATACGACCATTTTATTGCAAACTGGGAGGGACAGGGAAGTCATTTGCAGGAAATGGGTGGAGTTTAATGATTGCCAGGATGCTGGACAATTGTTGATGATCCATTGATGGGTTGATTAGAGTTCTGAGGAATGTATGAGATGTGAAAGCTGTTTGGGATGAGTGTATAGGCGTAAATACAGGATAAGGGGGTGCTGAGTTTATTAGGATGAAAATATGGAGTGTTCTCTGCATATAGTGTGTTTGTTACTACAGTCTGTCCCATACTGAAGAATGTTAGGATGAGAGTGCCACAAAGTTCAGTAGCAATTTTATTAATCAAAGTATGTATAGTAGTAAGCTAACACGTTTCAGGGGATTAAAATTTACTCTCCATCAGGGTTTGTATTCTGGCAGTAAATTAGAACCACCCTGGAGTCACGAACGCCACCAACACATACCTACCATTCTGCATACAGTGTCATATTTATACCAATCGCCATCACAGAATTAGCATGTTAAATAAAAAAAATAAAATAAAATACCACAAGGACTTTCACATTCAACCTTACTGAACAAACAGGTACAATGCTGTTAAAGTGTTACTAAACCCAGGACCCTGCATTCACTATATCTGGTCATCCCGGACCCTGCATTCACTATATCTGGTCATCCCGGACCCTGCATTCACTATATCTGGTCATCCCGGACCCTGCATTCACTATATCTGGTCTCCCCGGACCCTGCATTCACTATATCTGGTCTCCCCGGACCCTGCATTCACTATATCTGGTCTCCCCGGACCCTGCATTCACTATATCTGGTCTCCCCGGACCCTGCATTCACTATATCTGGTCTCCCCGGACCCTGCATTCACTATATCTGGTCTCACATCATACACACAGCATGGAAATGCAATTATTTTAGTAAATATAAACTGCTAAATAGCTTTTCTCATTAGCAGTTAGAGCAGTCTTGTGACTTCAGTAGAGCACTGGTTAAAGCTTGTAGGAGGAGGTTTTTTTTTTTTTTCTTTTTCTTCTACTCGAGGAGGATTTGAAACCCTTGACACTCTGGACAGTGCTGATTGGCCTGTGTTGACCACATGCACTCTCCCAAGAAAAAAAAAACTCTAGCAATACACACCAAACTGAGCATGTGCATGTGACTACGGATTCAGTTTGTATCTGGTGGTCATTTCAACGAGGAGTTGCAGAGAAGAGAGGATTAAACAGCCTTTTTACACAGTGCAGAGAATTAACTCCTTAGGTTCCACAGTGAATATAACCAGCATGCTTTACAGCATACACAGACTGATTTTTACTGTTGTGGGCTTAGTAACACTTTTAACAGAGCACACAAAGTTTCAGCAATGTTGGAGCTGAATTTCATGGCAGACAGTTGCATTGTTGAAGATGAAAGGGAAACCAGATTGGTAGCTACAGTACATGAAGCTACTGCTCCTAAAATGGCTATACACTGGTAGAATTTTGTTTGGAATTTTTAAAAACGTTTGTTCAATTTTCAAATCATTAGTGGAGTCAAATCGAAATTTGTTTTTGATTGCAGTGATGATAAAATTCAAAGGAGCAGCATTTTTTTTTTCTTGAATGAAGTGTATGTGGTTTTATGCAACAATTTATACAAATGGGATTGTCCTTCACCATTTGTATTTTAATGTAGTATGTGTGTAGTATTAATACATTTTATTTTATGTACTAAAACGTGATGATTGCTACACCCACATGCATAACGATCATCACCTTTCTGCAGCTGGAAATCTAGATGCTGGAAAAACAAAGTAATATTTTAAAGGCAATAAAAAAGGATAATGTGGGTTTTATTGTGACTAGCTACTCTAGAATCCCAGACGCCAAAATTCTTGGGGGAATAGTCTCACGCTTTTAAGCAGCACAGTAGTGTTTGATCCTGCTGTCTGACTTTTACCGTAGCCTGCAATTAGCACCAAAACCACCTCTTCTATGAAAAGAAAACATGTGCTAGCTTATCCTCTTCT
The DNA here is from genome assembly GCF_062004578.1 of Staurois parvus. Lineage (NCBI taxonomy): Eukaryota > Metazoa > Chordata > Amphibia > Anura > Ranidae > Staurois > Staurois parvus. The sequence continues at coordinate 2,080,434 of NW_028318154.1, forward strand.
CTGTGTGGTGTATGGATGAGCTCTCAATGGAAAATGGAATGACTTGGTCATATTGCAAGGAGAGCAAAATTGATCAGGTCTGAACTGTGCATTTATCTGGTTAGTATCATGCGAAATCCTGTTAGTTCGGCAAGATTTTCATTCTAAAACATAAGGTGTAGAACTATGAGAAAGCTTCACTGTCAAATTTTGGTGAGGAGAAATGCGCTACAGTGGTCTTAGATTTAAACTTTTGCAATATCTTAATACTGTCAAACATAGGCAGTTTGAGTGCCATCTGTAGACCTCAGCTAGCAATCGCCTTGTAAATGGGGCAAAAACAACTCCTAAGGCTGGGTTATGCGGTGCGGTACATCACATGTGAATCGCACAGGAACCTCACCGCATTCCTGTGCAAATTACATGTGATTTGTGTGTGGTGTGATTGGAGCTATACATTTTTGTATGGCTCAAATCGCACCGCACCAAAAAGGCGCAGGACCCTTTTTTGGGTCCGCACTAGAATCGGATTGCATGGGCATTCACACCTATGCGATCCGATTTCTGTACATCGCACCGTGTTTTGTGGACCAATTTTCGGGGTGTTATTAACTTAACATGCACACTCGCAGCAGTTTGCATCAACGGTGTATGATTTCTGATTCGCACAGAAAACACTGAGAATTTCACACTGCATCAGTGTGAACTCAGCCTAAAGCTAAATATCTGTTTAAAAAAAAAATTGGTCATTACACAACTGAATATTACATCTAACAATCTAATTTATCCCCTTCCACTAAGAATGCATGAAGCTCTGAGTGGACCATAATTATTTGGAGTTTACAGTTTGTACAGCCAGATCCAAAGACAACCCCAAGTTGGATTAATCAATTAACTTTTTGTGTTCTAAATATATAATATTTAGCAGTCCAATAAACCCAAATCTATATGTAAAATGAAGGCCGGTTGTAGAACAAATTTCTTTAATTAGAGAAACAAATTGGTTACTTTTATAGACTATTTTATATTTGGTGAGTTATAATGTCCTTTTTATCTTTGTTTATTTGTTTCTGTTGGCAGAAATGATGTTTCCACTGTTGTAAAGCAGAGCATAGTAATAGAATTTCTGTGATCTGGAGTTATTGAACACTAATGGAGAACACTGTCTTTATTTAAATCTTGTATAATACAGTATAAGTAATACCCTTCCCCTGTCCAATCCCGTCCTGTCCCATCCCGTAGTAATATCAAACATAAATGCATAAGAGGCCAAAAGAGTAGACTGATGACCTGCATATCTTAATTTCTTTTAGACCTCTTTGCGACTGGAGGAGAAGATGCTTAAGGGTTATTTACTGTAAGTGCTGTGAAAATGCAAAATGTCTTCCAAAGGATATTTTTCTAGAAAATGGTTCTATCCAGCTTTATGTATTTGTTTTCAAAAGTAGATGGATACCTTTTTAAAATGTAAATATGGCTTTTTCTATTGAGAAATAACATGTAGAACATGGCTATTGGACTTCTTTTAGACCTCTTTTGTGAGTGGAGGAATGATATGTTAATATTCATACATGGAAGGGTTCTTTACTGTAAGAACTGCAAAACTGATTTTCAAAAAATTGGATGCCTTTTTTTAAGTGTAGATATAAAAATACTAGAAACTGTTTATAAGAAAACACCATAGATTGTTGGCTAAGGGACTTTATCTGATTGCTTTTTTAGGTATTTTTTTCCAGTGTCTGGAACAACTAGAAGTGTAGGGTTATGAAGATGCAAGGTGTTTTGTCCTTCCGTTTTTTTTTTTCTTTGGATAAATGTGAATGGGCATGCGCCTTAAGCTTGCCATACATGGAGCACATTTTGGCCAGTTCCTGATTAAGAAATTAATTTCTTGCAAAAGCCTTTGGTGGTCCCTTCCCACTAGACATCCTTCAGTTGGCAAGGAGATGGAGGTAAAGTCGTCGTCAAACAGTGACTGTATCCAATTTTGATGCTGCCTTTTGCTTGGGGATTTTGGTAGCCACTGGTTGTCAAAATATAATGGCTAGTACAGCAGATTTGTCCATTTGCACTGTATGGCATGGGTGGGGAAACCTGTTAGATATTTTTTTTTTTTAATCGGGCTGAATAGAAAAGATCAAACCATTATATGACCAGCTTACGTTTTTTCAAATAAATGGTTCACAATTTGGGCCTGCTGAATTGGTCAAAACTCAAGCCATGTGTGGCCCTGCAAACACCACATGGTTCAATAAAAATCAAGTGAGCAAGGTGGAATATGTATTGGTCAAGCATTATCCTTTCAGATGCAGTCACTGATGGAGAGCGCCACATTACGTGGGTGCTGCATCTGCTAAATACAATAGCTGGCAGTGTAGCTTTCCACATTTTATGCCATTTTAGGGGGGCTGTCAGAATCAGTTGATTATGAATGATTGATCGAAAATTGAGCTGTGTGTAACTAGATTACCTTGGTTACTATATTACGTCAAAAGCCCTCTTTTACAGTAAGAAGGTTAATCCAATTGAGTTACATGTGTCTTTTACATTTGTAATCCTTAAAAAGTCTAATGTAAAATCCTTTCGTGATTAGGAATAGGTCAGGTGACTGTTATTTTTATGTAGGGATAATAGAGTTGTATCTTCTTCCTTCTTCCCCCCCCCCCCCCCCCTTTTTTTTTTTTTTTTTTTTTTTTTCTTTCTAGACACAGAAATACATTTTCACATTTGCTGACAATGGTTATTACTTTGCAGAAAGCTTAGTGAACCTTAAGACAATAGAGTTGTGATGATCTGGATGTTGCCAAGCAGGTCTAACAATGCACTCCCTTGTTTTTAAGGGAGTTGAAGTATGAAATTGGCGCACAGTCTTGGCCACCTCATATCTTGTGAGCAACACCTTTCCCTGTACGCTGCATGGCTCGCGGTAGCTCCTGCTATGCAATCTGCAGGCAAAATGCAGAACTAAGCTACATAGATGCCTTTTATGAAAATGGAAAATAAAATGCTCATCTTTTGCTAACATCTGAATTTAATTCCAATGTGTGAATAACAAGTTGTAATGCTTACAAACTTTGCTGCAATCTTACCACAAACTCGAATTATCTGTACTGTCTAATTAGATGATGCCATATCTTAAGTGCACTGACACATGATCTCAGTCAAGTCTCCTGAATACCATTTTTTTTTTCTTTAATAAAAGAATATGTCATTGAGTACTGCCAAGTCATTTTCTGAGTCATTGCGGCAGCATGGTGGTACTGTGGTCGCTGTCTTGGATTTGATTCCAGGATGCGCCCTTAGTTCATGTGGTTTTCCTCTGGTAATGTATTTGCCAGCTGCTGCATAGTCCTTTTTTCAGTGTTTCATTTATTAAAGGGCAAGTCTGCCCATAGTTTATATTTCAGTTTTGAATAGATGCCAGTGGGTTGAATCACTCATCGGCCTCCAATTTGCAGCTATACTCCATGCAAACAGCTAAATATGCGGTTGAACACACATATGGGAGACATTTTACCTGCCAAAGGATCTGTATTTCTGTCCATCTGCTTCTGTGATTTACACACACATCTCTTACACATTTTTACCATTCATATGTGCACAGTTTTATAGTGTTTTATATTTCAAAAAAAGTACATAGACATCATTTGTAAGTAACTTTGCAATGCCAGAAACCTCATTTTAGGATTGCTAGAAATGGCAATGCTTTGTTTGTTAGAACATTTATCCATGCTCATCATGACTACACCACTCTCTGGTTTAAAGTAATACCAAGGCTTGTGTTTTTTATTTTTTATTTTTTAAGATAACATGTTAAACTTACCTGCTCTGTGCAATGGTTTTGCACAGAACATCCCTGATCCTCTCCTTTTTGGGTCCGCGCGTGCGGTCCTGGCTCCTCCCCCCTGCCAAGTGCCCCAAATAGCAAGCCTCTTGCTATGGGGGGAGATTGAGCAGGTCCACTCCCGAGCTGCACTCCTGTTGAATGGACATCTCCTCCCCCCCAGCTTTCTCCTCATTGGCTCACTGGCTGTAATTGACAGCAGCAGGATCCAATGGCTCCTGCCGCTGTGTGAGCCAGTGACCTTAGAGAACCGGGAGAGCTGCTGCTCTCATATGCATATTGTTGGATCAACATTGGGCTTAAGTAAGTATAAGGTGTGGAAGGTGGGGGCAGGCACACCCAGAAGGTTTTTTTTTTTTACCTTTAATTCATAGAATGCATTAAAGTAAAAACCTTCTGCCTTTTTAGAACCACTTCAACTTTGCCATTTGAGCCACGTTGACTCTCACTCTGTCAGCTTAACTTGGATGAAAAAGTCCTGTAAGTCAATTGACTGTATATTTTAAATATTTTGTACATGGTGCTCTTTAGATTTGCATGAAGCTCCCACTGGGACACACATTGTCCCTCTTTTCAAATAAAGGATGGAGGGTTGACCCCCTCCCCCTCCTCCTGTCCGCAATTCTTTTTCTTTGCAAATCTCCACATGCTCCCCGTAATTCAAAGAAAAGGCTCAGAAAAGAGATGTCCGTTCCATGTGTATTTAGCCTGTGCAAGATGAAGGCCCACAAAAATGGCTGTATTGTTGAGTTAAACCTTTACATTGCGTCCTAGCTGTTTATGTATCACAACTGACCCTACAAAAGCTTCCTGTTGAAACAATTTCAATGTAAGGAAAATCTGTATGATGCTTTTCATAAATCGCATTCTTAGTAGAATATTTAGGAGATTTCTCATCACTGGGTAACATAAAATGCCTTTTATCTGACTTAGAGTTATGATTACTGAAGGTTTTAGCAAACTCTCAAAGCTTGTGTTCACTGACCCTATGAGAGGAGTTATTTCTGGTCACTGGCCATGTCCTTATCTAACAAATGCTCTGCTATAGCCTATATTTTACTCTCCTGCACACAATTGCTATGTGTGTAATTTGCTAAATTGTGAAAGACAGAAAACCGTTAAGAAGGTGTGTGTTGTATGTGGTGGTGGTTTTTTTTTTTTTTGCAACTTCGAAAAATGTTTCACAACAACTTTATTGCCATGTTTATAATAATAATCTTTACCTATTATATTAATTATTTAAATCCACACTTTAAATGAAGTGTCGTAACACGACTGACAAAGGCAGTCTTAAAGGTGTGTGCTATGTTGATTTTGTATGTCGTTCTTTGCTTTTATACTGAAGATGCGTTTGACCTTCTTATATAATTTATATACTGTAGCTACTTTATTGCCTAATCTCCTTCAAACACTGTCATAGACCTGGCATGACATCCATAATTTATTTAGATTATTTCCAGCTCTAGGTGTTTGCTTGTCCTGCTAGCTCTTGGGGGATGACTGATGAATGATCCTTGAAATTGTATAAACAGATGTTAGGTGGTTTTATCCGGAAGGAGATATGCAGACACTTTCACCTTTTTTTTTTTGATTTTGATTGTTGCTTTATGGTTGTGACTTTTATTCCCACAGTTTACTGCAAGTCGTGTTGTAAAGGAGCCTTGCATGGGTGAGACTTTATCATCAGAGCTGCTACTGGCCTTTGTATAACTATTTCATAATACATTGGGTATATGCTTTACTTTTAAAGGATCTGTTCTTCTTGATTAGGTAGCTCCTTGTCTAGATGTTTGATGCTAGTTGGTCATATTGCAAGAAAACTTCATAAGGGCTGTATACAAGCTTGTGCCACCCAAATATTAGGATTAGCCTGAGGTGGGCATATCATTTGGGTTGAGTGGGAATTGGGATCCTTTTCCCATCATACAGACCTGGATAACAGTCAGTCACTTCTTGGGCAGGTGAGAAGGGTGAAACACCCTCCATAATGCCCTGACTGCCTTCCTGACTAATAATATCAAAGGAGTAGTTTGGAGCAAGCACCCACTTCACTCTGTGACTGGAAATGAAACATGCAGAATACTTCCTGTTTTCTCTTTGTAATTAGGGCATCTATCCATCTGCCCACAGTGAGTTGTACCTAAGGTTTTATATAGAGCCATTTTGGGTAGAATGGTGAAATGTTAGAACCTCTGTTGCTGTCTGTGTCCCTGCGGTGGAGATTCACCCTCACTATTTGGCGATTGTCTCCAGTACAGAGAACGATGGGTAATTCAAAATTTTTGAGTGGTCCTGGCGACCCTTGTCCCACTCTGGGTCCTGGCGACCCTCGTCTACAGCACAGAAAGTGATAGGAAATTCAAATTTTTTTGCGTGGTCACATGAATAAAATACCTTGAAAAACGTATTTTATACCCCTTGAAATTTTCCACACTTTGTCATGTTACAACCAAAAACAATGTATTTTATTGGGATTTTATGAGATAGATCAACACAAAGTGGCACATAATTGTGAAGTGGAAGGAAAATTATAAATGGCTTTCAACATTTTTTACAAATATCTGAAAAATGTGGCGTGCATTTGTATTCAGCACCCCCCCCCCCCCCCCCGAGTCAATACTTTGTAGAACCACCTTTTCGCTGAAATTCCAGCTGCAAGTCTTTTTGGGGAGGTCTCTACCAGCTTTGCACATCTAGAGAGTGAAATGTTTGCCCATTCTTTGCAAAATAGCTCAAGCTCTTTCAGATTGGATGGAGAGAATCTGTGAACAGCAATTTAAATCTTGCCACATATTCTGAATTGGATTTAGGTCTGGCCTTTGACGGGTTAATTCTAACACATTAATATGCTTTGATCTAAACCATTCCATTGTATCTCTGGCTCTATGTTTAGGGTTGTTGTCTTGCTAGAAGGTGAACTTCTGCCCCAGTCTCAAGTCTTTTGTAGACTCTGACAGGTTTTCTTCTAAGATTGCCCTGTATTTGGTTCCATCCATCATCCCATCAACTCTGACCAGCTTCCCTGTCCCTGCTGAAGAAAAGCATCCCAACATGTTGCCACCACCACGTTTCACGGTGGGGATGGTGTGTTCAGGGTGATGTGCAGTGTTAGTTTTCCACCACACATGGCATTTTACTTTTAGGCCAAATAGTTACATTTTGGTCTCATCTGACCAGAGCACCTTCTTCCACATGTTTGCTGTGTCCCCCACATGGCTTCTCGCAAACTGCAAACGGGACTTCTTATGGCCTTTTATTCAACAGTGGCTTTCTTTTTGCCACTCCTTCCTTAAAGGCCAGATTTGTGGAGTGCATGAGTAATAGTTTCTAATAGATTAACTAATAGATTCTCCCACCTGAGCTGTGGATCTCTGCACCTGCTCCAGAGTTACCATGGGCCTCTTGGCTGCTTCTCTGAATAATGCTCTCCTTGCCTGGCCTGTCAGTTTAGGTGGACGGCCATATCTTGGTAGGTTTGCAGTTGTGCAATACTCTTTCCATTTTTAGATGGATTGAACAGTGCTATGTGAGATGTTGAAAGCTTGGGATATTTTTTATAACCTAACCCTGTTTTCAACTTCTCCACAACTTTATCCCTGACCTGTCTGGTGTGTTCCTTGGCCTTTATGATGCTGTTTGTTCACTAATTGTTCTCTAACAAACCTCTGAGGGCTTCACAGAACAGCTGTATTTATACTGAGATTAAATTGCACACAAGTGTCAGGGTGCGAGGAGCCAGACACACAAGGAGGTGCAAATAAAGGTAGGTTTATTATACAAAAAACAGACCATGTCTATGCAAGTCCAACAGCAACAGCGGATGACTTGGTAGAACAGTAGCCAGGAAGGATGATCGCCAGAGCGGGGGTCAGAAGCCAGGAAGGATGATCGCCAGAGCCGGGGTCAGAAGCCAGGAAGGATGGTCGCCAGGGGCGGGGTCAGAAGCCAGGAAGGAGTCTTGCCAAAGCCGAGTCGGTATCCAGGAGAGCAATGAGAAACTAAACAGGAGCTTGCTGCTGTGCAACAGACAGGACACAAATGCAATGGACAGCTACAAACAGCAGACTTATGTGATAAGCCACCACCTCCCGGGGGAGGAGCCACAGAGGGCTGAAAGCATAAAGGATCCCACAATGCTTTGCAGACACCTAAGATGGATGCCAGCACATGGAGCAGCACAAACCCTGAAGAAAGGTAGGACCTTGACAAGAGTTGGACTCTATTTACTAATTAGGTGACTTCTGAAGGCAATTGGTTCAACTAGATTTTAGTTAGGGGTATCCAAGTAAAGGGGACTGAGTACAAGTGCATGCCACACTTTTCAGATATTTGTTTGTTTGTAAAAAAATTTGAAAACCATTCATCATTTTCCTTCCACTTCTCAATTATGTGCCACTGTTGGTCTATTACATAAAATCACAATAAAATACATTTACGTTTTGAGTTGTAACATGACAAAATGTGAAAAATTTCAAGGGATATGAATACTTTTTTAAGGCACTGTATGAGGTCAGTGGAAATATTCCAATGGAAAACCTGTTCTGGTGTCTAAGAGGAGACATCCATTTCATGACATGTTTCTGAGACTGATGGCGATGAGAAATCTTCTCAGTGGAACACAGACAAAAGGGAAAAAAAATATGACATGAGTCTCAACTATATCCTACTCTGTGCAAAACTATACAATGGGAGGCTTTGACTTTACATACACTTTTAGGCAGAAGTTGAATAAGGGGCCCTTATCATTCTATTTGCACAAGGGCCTTTTTTGGTTTAATTGGTTAGTCTGCTGCTTAATTTACCAAACTGTACTATTGAGACAATCTGTTATGGATTATATGATTTATACTTGTATGACCAATTAACCATAGAAGTCATTCAGAAATCTTTTCTGAGCCCATCTGTTTACAGTAAACTGAAAGTGAAGAAAGTGAATTTGTAGGTTATTGTATTTTTGTACCACTGTTTTGAGTCTTTAACAGCAAAAAACATTGCTATTCATTTGGCACCACAATGGGCTGGTAATGCACTAATTTGCTTTTTGGTGTCAGGTCAAAGTAATGCAGGTGGGGTTTTTTTTTGTTTGTCCATTCTGGTAAGTTGGCAACTCCTTTTAGATGTCTTAAGGCTGTCTAAAGCCCTGTACACATGGTGAAAATATCAGATGAATGATCGTCCTTTTTTCTTTTTTTTTTTTTTTTTTTTTTTTTTTTTTGCATGCTAGTCTCCATATTGAAAATGAAGAGGTTACTAAAGTTATGAAAATTCTTGTACGACAGAATAAAAGTACAGAAGTGATGTATTGTATTTTCGGATGAAAACTGTACTGATTAAATGAAAGTTGCATGTTCTAGAATCACATGAGAAAAATTTTCGTAGTTGTCCCTTTGAATAATTTTGGACGGCAACTGTACTAAGGCTCAGATTATCATATGAACGCTTCATAAGCGGTATTTTTCGCATGATTTTCTGATCATGTGTTCTAGGCCTCAAGGCAATGCTGGTAATGCTTGACTTGGCACATGTCAACTCCATGCACTAGGTTGAAAAGGTGTGAAGGGGGCCTTAGTGTTTTGACACACTGTTTTGAGCATTTTGAACACACTCATATGACAGTTCTTTGATATCCACATATGCCTCAAAAGTTTGCAGGGAAGCTAAGCAAAAACCATCATCCTCACTAATGAACTGCAAACAGCCTGTCCTAGGATTAAAGGATATGTCCTATTTCTTATGCTGTGCTTGTATTCTTCCTCTGTTTCTGCTGATGCATGTTGCTTTTATTCAGCAATGTAGCTCTTGTAGGCTTGGATTAATTGGGGATGCTTAAGCATGCATCTTGGTGGTGTCAGCATAACTGTTGTGTATGCTTTTTGCATAACTCTGCATAGAGGGCATGACCGTTTACTCATAATGTTCTTACATATAAAAATGATATATACTTTGCTGTCTATGCAAAGTAAAATAGAAAGTCAGAAAGTTGTTTTTTCCCTTTCATTTCTTGTTCTTCTAAACCGCAAGCTATGAATACGACTGGATGTTTCTTTTTAATATTTTGCTAAAAAAATTATAATTATTGATCCATTAAATGTATTTTTGGAGTAACACAGTGGGAGAATGTTCTCTTTTGCATATACAACGCACAAATCAAAAAATGTTTCTATTCGTCGATCAGACATGGGTCATTTTATATAGCACCCAGCTACTGACGACCTACAACCCCAGACAGCTCTCATGTAGTATAGTTACTTATCAGCTGGAGCCTTGCAACATGGCTTTATATTGAGGCAATTTACACTTGGATGGTCTCAAAATCAGTTCCTTTGTGTCCAAAGTGCACTTATTTTCTTCAACAAAGAGGCTCCACAGTGGATCATCTCAATATAAATATACACATCCTTCACATATCAGCTGAATTAGTGTCTGTATATTGTTTAGGATGCCTCAAAGGATATCTTGTTCTTACTATGCCATGCAGTTCACAATACAAGCTTTTCAAGTCCATTGGTCGCATAGAAGAGAATAGCAAAAAAAAAAAAAAAAGTATTCTAGACATTTTTTTTTCCTCCATTGTTACCATGATTGTAATTCCTTGGAAAGCAGACATTGCATTATACAATCATATGCAGCAGCTTTCAGCCCCAGATGAAACTTCAAGAGCAACTATTTACATTCATATTGTTTTGAATGCATAATTATTGCTTGCCTAGGTGTTTTTGGTGGTGATGTCAAGAGGTATTGTGTCAGCACTATGCCCGTTCTCTAATAAATGTACAGATAATTCACATGTCCATATACTTTCTCATTTAACTGAAAACTGTTATCATTGTCTGCAATATACAATTTTCTGTAGCCCATTGTTGTAGTAGACTGTTTTGTTTGGATGCCTTTTGTGTTCTAGCTGTCTGGTTGGAAAAATGAAGCCTAGAAATGTAATAAGCTTTTCCACATGTTTTATATATTATTTATTTATTGGCTTTAGAAAGAGATGCAGAAGATTCTGCTTTTAGCCTGAGTTATGTCGTTTTTAATCATGAAAAATCGTAACACACTGTTTTTGTTTTTTGGGGTTTTTTTTACATTTCGGGAAGCAGAGGAATCTTGAAATATTAGTCTGGCCATTGAAAAGTGGATTTTCAACAATTCTTAAAGATCTATCCTCTCATTTTTGTCCTAGTCAGGGATGGTCAGGGGATTGGCAAACATGGGCGTTGTTGACTACAGACATTGACCTGGTGGTCTAAGCTTGGTTTTGGTGGAGCATGCAGCTGTAGCCCATAGATGCTTCCACCTGTGGTGGAAGGTAAGAAAATCGCTCAATTCTCCCATCAAAATTTGGAGAGCCTTCCTGGTTGGCAAAACACAATGATTACTGCTAGCGGTAGTGAATCGCATGTGGAACAATGAGACAGGTTGGTTGTACTCAAATCGACCGATGGATCAACTTTTGGTATAATTAGCCTGCCCACAAAGGGATCAAATCTCTGATGGTCCAGCCGGGACCAAGGAACTTCAGTCCATGTATGACTGGCTAAACGTTAAACCTTTTTTCCTTGAACAGAATTATATGATAATAAACTGCAGAAACTCTTGAAGTATAGGTGTATAAAATTGTATTTTTGGAAGTTATGAATACAGTAGGGAAAAATAGAATCCATGTTAAGTTATTATTACTGTCTGTGTCCCCGTTTTTATGCAGATTTGCACTTTGTCCTGGTGACCATTGCTGCCAAGACAGGAACTTGTGGAAATTTCTAAATGTTAGAGTTGTCACTAGAACAAGGCTTCATACTTGTTGGGAGACTTGTTCTTCCCCAGGTTGTTCACTGCAATGGTAACATTGGTTGGTTAAGAACACACCCTAGCCAGCTGATTACGTAGTAAAGAAGCCTCAACATACTGATGAGTCCTCAACTTGGCCACTCTGCTCTCTTCTCCTGTCAGCATGTTCCCTGTCAGCACATGGGAATACAGCAGAACCTAACTGTCTCCTAGTGATGGCTCTCCAGTGCAGCAGGTTGAAAGGAGGCTGATATGACAGATTCGGGCACTTAATCTAGCTGCCTGTAGTTATTATAATTGTTGGTGTTTATATGTGCCTGGAGTTCAGTTATAAAAATGAGACAAGCATTTTTTTTCCACTAAACACTTTTTTCCTGTAAGGTTATAGCAGGACACTGCAGGGAGTCCTGTACAAGGAACAATAACATTCACAAGCCAGCATTTACATTCTCACGATATAGAAACATTTGATTATGACTTGTGCATGAGTATGCTGCAAGATGCCTATTAGTTTTGCCTTGTCTAGTATTTCTTGGCTAAGTGGATCTTTAAAAATGGAGTACCGCAGGCTGTTCCAAAGGGCATCTTCAAAAGGCTACGCCTGAGTTTTGCAAGCTCCAAGCATGAGATTTCACAGTTAGTTGGATTTGGTTCATTATTTAAATTAATTGATAGAATCCATTTAAAAGGCTGCCTAGTGCAATGTATTTATGCTGATGTGCCTGGAAGCCTGCTGTTAATGCATACGGCTGATGGAAGATGCATATTCACCCAAGCACGGGTTACATATTTGAAAACTTATTTATTTTTTAATTAAAATTTCTGATATCAAAATGATTTGGAAATTGAAAGATTTGTCAGTTTAACGTGGAAATAACACATGCTGGCTGCACAGTATTGTGGCGCCCAAGTACAACATTGGAATGTTTAGTGTCAAGGGACTGTAAGCAAAATAATGGAAATGCTTGACCTGTAAGTATGGATCGATTTGCATCTCGGCTTAACACCAGTGAAACTGTATATCCTTTTCAAACAGGCCATAAGCACCTGCCTAAGCTTTTGAAAAGCACTGTATAGTTCAAATGAAAGAGAAGACTGGATGGAACATGCCGTGACATGTAATACAGAAGGAGCAGATTAAATGTTATGGTGATGCTTTTATCACCCCAATAATTTAGTTAAAGACCTACTACAATAGTACAAGTAGAAAAGAAGACTTGTGGCATGCAACTATTTAAAGAGAGAGACATAGATGTAATATTATGGTGGTCTTAGGTGTAATATTATGGTGGTCATGGGTGTAATATTATATTGGTCATAAGTAAAGAGGTTCACTTATGAAGAACACTTCAAAGTTATCATTCCCCCAATTGCTGGCCAGATTGTTGAAACCAATGCTCACGCTATTACATCACTGCTGCTTGTCTAGATTTGAACTCTCTGGGTATATGCCAGCAAGTTATAGCTAGCCATACATGGCTAGATTTCTCTTTTTAAGCCTGCTGAAGAAGAGAGAGTCAATTGATTGCCCCTCTAAACATAAAGCAACAGTAAACTTCAATTTGAACCTACAGGTAATCTTATAGTAGATCTTACCTGTAAATACGGGGTACTTATGCCGTTTTTAGGGGATATTCATATTGGCTCAAGCCCTTGACGTCATTGCGCATGCTCAGTGATGCTCTGCATTCAAGGCACGCTGCATATGCTCTGCAAACAAGAGTCCCGTGCCTTAATGATGACTCCAGTGCACATATGTGGAAGTGAGGTCATCGCAGCCTGGCCATTCAACTGGCCAGAGAGTGCAAACCAGGATGGGCAGAACACTGCAGGGGGGCCAGTTAAAAAAAAGGTGGTAGACTTTATTACTGTTTTAACCGCGGAGAATTTTCCACTCCTGCCTACTGTATGTAGAAGTAGTAGTACCTGAACAGTGACCATATCTGATAGAACACAGATGCAGTCCAGAGCTTTTTTTTTTCCAAAAATACATGCAGTGTTTTTTCCATGTAATCCAATGGCCCTAGTGCACAGTTCCGATGCAGAACAAAAAAAATTGAACATGCTTAATTTTTTCTGCACAAAACTGTACTGCAACACTGTAAAATGCATCACAAATGCACCGGAACTTGACGTGGTGGGAACTGTCCCACAGTCCTGATTTTACATCCAGCTCACTTTTATTTAAAAATTGGCTTTTGTCACAGCAGGTGGTGCTTGCAGGGCCACCTAGGACTCATGTTGAAATTCGAGCTATGTATGGCTAGCTTAAATGGCTCAAATTGTTTGGATTGCCCATTGTCAAAGCTGAACTCCAGCCAGTTATGCAAATCACATTTATATCCTTTTATGTTAGCAAATATATCAATAAAATTATTTTTAAATGCAAGCTGTAGAAGTACCTGAATTTGGGTTGGTATTGGCTTCTTGCAGCCCAGAGTCCCTGAAACTAGAGGAGGGTGAAGCCGTTTAAAAAAACAGGCATGCTGCATTACAAGGAGAATGCTGATAGAATGGGAGGGCAGAGTGACAGAGATATGAGCTAATTAGTCTGCTACTTGTTGTTTCACTTTCCATTCACAGGCTGGGGTTGGAAAGTGGGCCTGTGCTACTGAGATGCAACAGGAAAAAACAGGTTTCTTTTCCCTGCCAGATGAGGCTGTATGATATGGCAGAGCTGTACAAGACTGGATTGACTCAAAAACAAATCCTTTGGCAGGTAAAATGGTGTTTTCTGTATATATGAATCTGTGCGTTCTGATGTTTTCCTGGAGTTCTGATACAATGATTACAGTATACTGGACAAAGCTCTCCAGGAAATATTTGGACACACTCTTCAGTCTATCCTAAAATTATGAAAGGATCAGGGTGCTGACCTCCTCCTTCTGTTATGATGACCCAACTGGAAGGAGTATGTGTTTCAGGAAAGTTGGAGAACGATCCTTATGTGCATATTTTGTTTGGGCCAGATACTCAAAATATTGAAGCAAGAGAGTTGTAAAGACATGTAAATAGTATTTGGAAAGTAGGGTCAGCAATGACTCTTTTAAAGTACTGGTTGGGTTAAAGCAGAAACATGAGTGTGTCAAATAATGGGGAAAAAAAGAACTTTTTACATTGATCCTGTCAGTGCCAAGTACTCAACAGTGGTAAATCAGTGGATTTACCTGTGTTTAAGTCTTTGAATCGCATAAAGCCCTGTTTTTGTTTGTTCATTTTTCTTTTACAGCATATTTACTGTGATGACCATTGCAGTGAGATCTTTTAAAACTAGAAGCAAATTGTTAATTTTTAAGGGAGAGCAAATCACATAAATTGCTTTGAGACACATTACCCCCTCATGCCAAGAGCACTTAAAGGAAAACTTTAGCAAGGGCATAAATTGCCAGTAAATGTACATGATTTTAAGTTCTGTCTGTTTTTGGTGATTTTTAGTTTTGAATGTAAATCTCCCAAATTGAATTTATAAAGATCACAGCTGCCATTCTGATCACCATTGTTCAAATATGTTGGGTCTGCATTATACTCATCGGCACAGTCTGTATTAACAAGAGAAAATCCTGAAAATAACCAGAGACTCGTGCCATGGGAAGATTGTGGGGTTATAATTGACCAAAACATTTTTTTTTTCTGCTTTAAAGGTTGTGCAAACCCTAACAAAGAGCTTCTCTTATTTGGTCCCTTTTGGACAGTTAAAGTGTAAGTTCACCTTTTCACAAAAAATGAAAAGATCCCCCTAAAGGTATTCACCTTTTTCATTATTTTGTGAAAAGGTGAACTTTAAACGTTCTATAAACCCATGAGAATATTTTTTTTATATATCTGTTTGATTTGTGCCAACAAAGCATTCATTGATCCTGGCAAAAATCTGTAAGCAGATGACTTCCTGTGCTGTTACCTGGGAACCCTTACATTGTTCAAGTTTTATCTTTGACAACTATGAAATGCCTTCTCTTTATGTACTAGAGATGAGGAGGTGTTTGTATTGCAAATCAGGTTAGTAGTCCAGGGAGATAGCACTGCTTCTCCATAGACACATTATGGGGAGTGAACGTTGTCACCCAAAGATAGAATGTGTGTTGCTGGCAGGATCACCAGATGAAAAATTTAAAGGGGGGAAAAAAAACCTCAGAAAAAGAAAACCAATGCATGCACCCCATTTAAGGACTGTCAAGTTGCAACACATGTAGATATTTGTTCTTAAAAGAGAAGTATGGCCAAAGCCAGCTGATGTCACATATTGTCAGGATCCATCCAGCTTCCTGATTGACAGCTGGCTCCGGCTTTCGGCATGCACCTGAGCATCAAAGCCAGCTGTGCCTGGCACACCATAGAGCGCTGGAGGGGCAGACAGTCACAGCTCTCCACTCCAAGCTGACCAAGAACTGAACAATCAGTAGTCATACAATCATATTCTTAGCCTTTTATAGCTGGCAGGGGACATCTGCAGCATCACACCGATGCTGCAGCAAAGAGGTGTGAGTGTTTTTCACTAACCCTAAACTTCTCCTTTTTAAGATAACTTTCAGTGGAGTCACATTATGAGTTTCCAGTCTATTTGCATGTTTTCTTGGCTTATCCATTGCTAGGGATGATCAAATCGGGTGAATTGGAGTAATCCATTTTGAATAAATGTAGTTTTCCATTTTTTATACTCGTGGACTTCTAAAAGAATTCTAGCCTATGTTGTGTTAGAAACACAGATGTTGGGTTTTTTTTTTTTTTTTTTTTCAGAATTGGATTTTTTTTTTTCCTTTTTCCACCTAGCTGTTATTACCATCAGCTTCTGTTATTTAAAGGTCATCTACCGTACATGATTTTCTACTGTTGTGACCTCTTCCCCTATAGAGCGAGTCTCCTGGTTTCAACATTTGGTTAATAATTGAACCCTACATACATAACAATAGGTGACTTCATGGAAGAAGGAGTTTACCCTGAAGCGATAAAATAAGATAATCATCTGTTTCTAATTTTTACCACTAAAGTCAGTTTAAACCAAATGTGTAAATCCCCCAGTTACTAAAGAGTATGTGTTTTGTGCCAGCTTTCCTTGCAGTTCAGGAATGTGGAACGTGTCCAAACGCATCGATGCCTTTTGTGAACTGTTTTTTTTTAAGATTCTTTTGTTTATATCTGATTTCACGGTTTAATACTTCAGCACAATTTTGCACTGTATCGAAAACCGTGTGATTCACACAGAACAATGTTGTTTATATGTAGTGTTGGATTATGTTGCAAGGCACTGAGAGGGAGGATAAAAGTAGGCCAGTTTCAAATAATAACTTATTTCCCTAATGTTTGGCTGACAGTTTTGGCAGTATGGTATTGAATGTTACCATTAAACTGTCTAGGTTGAAAAAAGGCCAAAGCCAAATGCTGTTTTTAATATTTGTAGAAAAAAGATTTTTAGAAAAAAGTTTAAAAGCCAAGTTTTAAAGCAGAATTAAAAATAGATTGGTTTGGTTTCGTTTTGAGACACAAAAATCTGTTTTACATACATGTAAGCATATAAAGATGTGTTTAGGAAAAAAAGATTATTGTTCAGAGAGATTACAGTGTATATAATCTGTAGATCTCATTCTTTTTTTACCAGTGGTATAGTTTCTTGGTTTAAAAACAGAATAAAAATTTAGTCCACCCAAAATATAATCCAATTTAGTGTTCTAGTACTCTTTGTACATTAAAAGCATGTAGCAAGAGGAATTAGACTGTGAAGTGTGATGGAGCAAAGCCTTCTACTATTATTATTATTATTATACAGTATTTATATAGCGCCAAAAGGTTTGCTCAGCGCTGTACATTACAGTGGGGGACAGAACCTGAGACAATACAGTAACAAAAAAAAAAAATACACGAGGGGTTCGAGGGCCCTGCTCTTTCGAGCTTACAATCTAGGAGACTATAATACATCGTTCCACCACAAGATGTAATAACTAGTGGGTAAAAAAAAAAAAGTCAAAGTAAAAACATACACATACACACCAAAGAGAGCTATCAGCTTTATGTAGACTTGGCCTTCAGTAAGTGCATACAGTATTTGCCCATCAAAGAACAACCCCTTACTTTCTGAAATTAGTTTCCTGAGCAGATGGGTCAACAGTGTCAACAAAAAGATGTCGGAGACCCTGAGATTCTGGTAGATGTCGGAGACCCTGAGATGCTGGCAAAACGAACAGGTATTTTATTGTACCTGCAAAGAATATGCTTGGCCTGAAAAGAAAATGAATGCAGCCCCCCCCCCCACCCCCCTTCTTCAGACCTTTTTAAGCTGCTGTATATCCCAGTTTTGTTTTTGGTTTGGATATCCTTTTTGATACTTTAATAATTTCTACTGTTTTAGGGTTTGTTCACACCATGTCTGTTGAGGTTCATAGATCAACACAGGCTCAACCCAAGGTCAATAGAAAACAATTGTCTTCTGTGTGCTTTTTTAATAGCATACATGTGCTTTGGTGGGCTCTGTATAAAAATGCAGCATGTATTTATTTTTACAAAGGACAACTCATTGCGCCCCACTGCTGTACTTGTCCGTGTACATAGAGTTGTATGAAGAGTCATGTTGTGACACCTCAAAGTTGAAAATCGCCACGCATCGCTCTGCCCCTACACCGTGCACAGCAACACACATTCATGTGGGTTGATATGAACAAGTACTCAGTCTGTTTGTTTGCAGACACAACGTCTTCTACAGTTACCAGTAATAATATATTAAAACCTTGTGTGCTCATTCTACAGTAGATGGTTTCAGACGGAGACTCGTCCAAGGTAATACATTTCCTGGAGAGGAGGCTAATGCTCATTTATGTGAGATTTATACCTTTCCTTGGAATACAAAGGCCCTTACTTAATGAGATTATAATATTCCCTAGTTGGAAGCCTCCCATCTGTAATAATGTTGAAGACTTAAGCATGTGACTTGTTTCATGTTGCAAAGACTTTGACTAACTTGCTTTGACTAACTTGACTATCATGTATCAAAATAGCAGATAATCAAGAGCTGTCAGAAACCTCAGTGATTCTATTATATTTGATTGCAGCTAGAATCTAGAAGTTAGATCTGTTTTATAAACCAGTAGTGAAGCAAAATGGACCTTTTGGTGTAACATATGGCCTGTTTCAGTGTGTCTTAAGAGCTTGCTTATGTTGGTGTCAAGTAAATCAGAAGACTTATAGCCACTTATTTCAACCTATCACGTGAAGTAGAGCACTAAAAACAAAAATAAAACCGTATTTTTAAAAAGCTCTGACACATGAAAGCCCTATGTACGTCAGTCCCCTTTTTAATGAGTTAACGCAGTTGTTACCATGTAGCAGATTGACATCTTAGGAGGTCAGCCCTCGTCCCAGCTGCAGCAACATGAATATCTGCTTATTCTTTGTCAATACAGTCACATTTGTTGTTTCAGCAATGACCATATTCAAAATTTAGTTACGAACTGCAGTTAGGTCATAAAGTAAAAGTATAGACACTTTTGTTGAAATCTTGTATTAATGTTTCTTTATGACCCATGTGTGAATTGGTTTATTCATGGTGCACTGCTCCTTGGAACGTGATAGCATTCAGAATGTAAGAGCTTTGATTGTTTCTCTTCTACTACGACTTGCATGGAAAACAGTCCTGATTAAAAGAGCTTGGACAAGTTGAATTGGTGATGCTCGGTGCTATTGAATCTATTGTCTTCCCGTTTCAATTGAGAACCCATATCTCATTTATAGCACAATATCTGCTCGAATTGTTTACTTCAATAAGACAACACTCTTTCTTGTCTTGCTATTCTTGTCTTTTATCGCAGCAGTTGCATGTACAATCATAACTTTCATCTCAGATATTGTGCTCCTTCATGAAATAGGACACAGAATTGTGCATGACTGCCATACTAATGGACTAAGGAGACAAAGCGTGCACTGTCTCCAATATCTTGCCTCACTCGGCTAATGGTTTAGCAGCATTGGGGATTTGAAGCAAATGAGACGTTTCTTTGGTTTGTTGTTGATTAGAATAACTGTGTTTTAGCCACTTTTTTAAATATAATTAAACTATATAGAGAGTGCGCTTTGTGTGTATGTATGTGTGTGTATATATAATATTCTAGTGGCTATTCTAACTTTAAATGGGTATTTAAAAATATATCCCTTATAATATCTGCACAGAAAATGTAGGCAGCTGATTTTGTTTGAGAATGAGTAAAGATTTTGGTTAGAACATTGTACAGTGTACCATAAAAATAACTTTACTTTTAAAATGTAACTCCACTTTTATAATTTAAAATTGTAAGTCAGGGTATAAAGAAGCTTATCTTCTTGACATACAGTATCTGGAGAAGTAGCAATGTTACCCTTGGCTGGTCTCCTGATTTGGTATACAAACACCTCCCCTCCCCTTATCTCTTACATATGGGGAAGGAACAGAGGAGCTCTGCAGTCAGAGATACTTGGAACAATGTTAACTCTTCTGTAGGTAAATGTCTGAATTATTTATGTGATACTGTTTAAGTAGACCTGTGGCAGAAAAAACTATAACTGGTTATAATTGAGAATATATGGCTTTGGCCTGCCCAGGTGAACACGATTAGATTGTCAGTCTGCCTGTGACTGTTTGCCTGCTTATTTCTAAAAGACCCAATAGGCATTTCAACAGCCAATTAAAGTAGCCCCAAGGTAAGCTGACATCTCTATTGCTAATTGAAAGGCATTGGCTAAATGTTGTCAATCTGTGATAAGAAATGCAGTTGCTGTCAGGCTCTCCACGTTGGAAACTTTGCCACTGATTCACAAAAATAATTTGTTTAAGGCCCCTTTCAGATGGGGCGGACTCCATCAAGTGGATCCACCTGCTCAGTGGGGGATCTCTCCGCTGATCCCCGCTGAGCAGCCAGATGACAGGTCCGTGTCCGCTCTGCTATGAAGAACGGACACAGACACAACCCACTGTTTTCTATGGGGCTGTCAGATGAAAATGGAACGCCTATCTGTTTCCATCCAACTGTCATTAGATCCACTGGATGGATGTGGAACAGATCCCCATCCATCTGTTTTTAGCATACAGTATCAGGTTGGATGCTGGTGGGAGTTGGCAGACACCTGCTGATACCCGCTGCTCCATAGAGAGCTATGGATGGTCCAATCAGGTGCGCCTGTCAGTTTTTGGACTGTCAATGTGAAAGGAGTCTAAGAAGACTGTACAGTGGGGCATGATATTGAACAGACAGAAAAAAAAATTTGGAGTTTACATACTTTTTAAGCTCAAAAATCCCCAGACTTTCATAGAAACACCCGTGCTTCCAGAGTAAAGGGAAATAAACAAAGCTTTACATAATAGTGAACAAGCTAATGGGCATTGACCAATAGAAATGGTGTGAGATTTAAGCACCTGTTTATGTGAAGGGAAGATCACTCTATAGTGCCCGAGAGAGCAATTACAACATACCTATTCAGCTCCTCTTTCAAGAAAGCCCTACAAGTACACTCACGGCTAAGCTGTAATGTTTCCGTACAATAAGATATTAGAGTTAATATTTTGCTGTGTAACCTTTTACTGAGCCATGTAAACATTGCTGACATTGAGAAATACGTGGTCAAACTACATTGTAAAATCAGTTCCGTGATAGTCTGCTCCTCTGTGTGGGTTGACAGCTAACCTTTTACTGTGATCCCAGACTTTTAGTTTGTGCAAATTAACCAATATTTCAACCTTCTTTTGAAAAGTCTGTAGGGTTCTAATAATAATGCTGCAGAAACTAAGCAGGTCCAGGACATTTTTATAAATGCTAGGTGTTTTGATGAATCTAACCTTTGGACAGACACTTATACTTCTGTAGAATGGCAAACCCAAAGCCCATGGAGTTTCCATTATAATCATACATTTTGTCTCTGTTTTTTGTTGTCTTGTTCTGGATACAACAGATAAGGGTATAATGTAGAGCATTGATCCTCAGTTTGTGACCAAGACCTCAAGTTTGAGATCTAAAGGCATTGCAAGGGAGAACTGTTTATTTTTCAGTTAATGACAACCTTATTGTAGAAGTCCTAAGACATGGAGCATTGAAACTGGTGGCCGCTCAGAAACATTCTGTACCACTTACTGTTACCACATATATTTTTTTTAATGCAATTTCAACCATTTTGAACAGATTTGTAATTGCTAACGTAACCAAGTGGATGGAAGTAACCTACCGTCAACAGCTATCCTTCTATTAGTGCCATGAAGGTTGTAAAGTGTAGGAGGTAATAAGTTGCCCCAATACATTTGGTTGTTTTGATAATTGGCCAAAAGTGTTTGAAACTGCCTAAAACAAATTTCAATTGTAAGGTCAGCCTAATCATCTTTTTATATTGTTTTTGCTATCTTCTGTTTACATACAAATGATTTTATGGTTCTAAATGCTCGCTTGCTGTTTTTGTTTTGTTTTTTTTTAACTGCGAGATCCATATTTGAATCACAATAAAGGTGCAACTTGACTGCTTGACATAGATAAGGTTATTGAAAAAGTATATGCATATATCTACTTTTCATTATGGTAAACAAATCTCTTCAATGTCAAACACTATTCATTTGACTTTAAAGCTTTGTCTAGCTTTCCACTTTAGTAACCTTATGGATCGCCATTCAGAGGAATTCATATGGACTAATAAACTCACTGGGTCATTGAATCCTAGAATAACTGCATACATTGTTCACAATGCTAAGCAGATAATATAGAATAAATGCTTAATGGAGCATGGCTGCAAAAATAATGCTTCAAGCTAAATCTAACTTTCATCCTGGCTTATCCAGATTTGTGAATAGTCTATGAAGTCATTGTAGGTTTTGTTGACACATTTTTCTGGTCTAGAAGAGTTTGCAAGCAGAAATGCATGTGCTGGGATGGTATTGTACCCATACAGATGAAATAATTACAGATGTTTATGGGCACCTTCAGATCAGAGAAGACATCCATGGCTTTCTTTTCAGTGGAGGGAAGGTGTTGCCAAGTTTGGTTATGGATGGGTATGCTTTAGTTGATTTGAAGGTGCATATTTTATGTACCTGTCCTGCATTATTATCTAGTGTATGGGTACTTTTTATGCTGCTTTGAAAGAGGGTCAGCTACTGCGAAATTGGTAGTGGGAAAGTTTGGTACTGTACTTGGCCAATTATGGTGATCACATGATCAGAAATCACTCAGATAATTGACTGCCAGGTCACTTAGCATGTTTACTGGAGAGTGTGCTGGAAGGAAAAATTATATATTCTTCCAGCATGGGAAAGGTTTTAAAGTAAGTGAAAGTGTTAAAGGGGGGGGGTCGAAATATAGGAGCTGCCAATGGTGACCCTAGGTTTGATCCTCGCTTTACTATGTGGTCAGTCTGTTACCTGCGAGAAGCATGTAGGTTGTAAGTGAATAGATCTGAAATGTCATTGACTTTGTACTTGTTCAGGTCCATGTCACACTAGATAGAGAATAAAGGACTAACATGACAGCCTGGGAACATGTGCCTATAAAACAACACAGGAATGGGAGCTCCCAGTTTTAGTCCTCGCAGGTTCACTTTTAAAGTTACTGTCCAAACCAAAACAAATCCACAAAGCCGTTCTCTTTAAGGCTGGATTCCTACTGTTCGTGTGCATGCAGCATACAAGGTAATGCACACCCATAGGTGTAAATTTGCTGTTATAGCTTCCCTTTCAGCGTAAACTGCGCTGCATATATGTGAACTAGCACCATAAAAAAGAATAGGATTTCTATCTGACATGAGTTTTGCTGCCTATTAGAGGTATTATACTTGGCTTTCCAGAAGCCAGTGTCTTCCTGCTAAGTGCTGTTACCTCATTTGGACTCTTCAGCACTTAACACTTTTGGGAGTGTTTGGATGTTTGTACCCCCTCCGCATGCTTTGATTCCATCCTCTGGCCCATATGTCACTAATAAGGCACAGCAGTAGTTTAGGGTTGGTGGGTGGTGGGAGACACTATAATCCATAGCTTACAATTAGACATAATTTAAATGAATTTAATTTTAAATTCTTAATTAACTTCTCTAAGGCATTAAAAACGGATTGTTAAATGACTGTCGTAATATATCGCAAAACATTGCCTTTTATACTAGTTTCTTAATTATACCATTAATACCTTTAAAAAAAAAAAACTTTGCATCCTAATTTTATGGGTTTTTTTTTTGGCATTGCAGATATACATTTAAATGCTTTTTATTGATAAGACTGTCCAGTAAAACTGACAAGATAATTACACAATATTGTCTACATCAAGCAGAATGCCACATTAATGACATTTTAATACAGTTTGAAAACAGACATTCTTTGGAGAACTAATTGCGCCATTCAGACATCTGTCTGTTAGAAAAGACTTTGGTATTTTGTTCTGGATTTGATTCTCAGTTTCCTTATTAACTAATAAATTCTTAAGTTCCTTGGTCAATTCATGTGCTTAGTGCTGCTGAACAAACCTTAACATTGTTTATGGTATTGATATCTGCCGCACCTGATGTTTGAGGTACAATAAAGATAACCGCTGTCTGGTGCCGAATCCTATCTGGGCTAACAGAGCCTGATTTCAAGTGTTGACTAACTGTATCAACAAGGAAATCCTATTACTGCAGGCATAATTGCAGCCTGCTCTCTGTTTGTTCTACCAAGTCAAAAATCAAATACATCTACGGACTTTGAAGTTCTCATGCTAAGAAGTACAGCTTTGTTTTCTGCTGCATCTTGAGGTTATCAGAGGTAGCAGAGACAAGGGTAAGCATGGAATGGCCATTCTATAAATCATCACTGGCAGGTTCAAGGTGAGCAGAGGCAGGATGGGAGATGAGGGCATCTGTAGCTTATTACATGATACTGAAAAAAGAGCTTTTCTTTACAAGATAGTAAATTGTTCTGCTGCTACAATGCCAGGGCAATGTGATCTCTGAAATGAGAATCTGGTGCAGCTTTCAGTTATTGTAAAGAAGGCTCCTGCAAGGATTTGCTGAGATATGGCCTCCTTACCATTATTTTTATTTTTTTTTATTTGTTTCCTTCGTGAATATTTTTCTTGGTTTATTTGAGCATTGTTGTGGATTCTTATAAATGATGATTGAGTGCTGTTTCTGTCATGATCCAAAAAAAAAATCCTTAATTTTAAATTAAAGCATATGGGATTAAAGTTGAACACTATGCAAACCATTAAACAGACCGCTTTGATACATATACGTGAACGGTTTCGGATGCCAAAGATGCGTAATCTTTGATGCCAGTCTTGTGATCCAGGTGCTCCATCCTGACAGCATAGCCATGTCTGTGAGCTCCTTGAAGCCTGCGTTGCGAGCAGTGCTGCCTAGTCAAAAACCCATGGCAATGATTGAAGTGATTGAGGGCACTGGTGGTATCCCAATGGGGCATTTCTGAGTGCTCACAAGGCCGAATACAAATAATTTTGAGAACTTACCAGCGGATACTGTGTACGTTTTAAGCCCCCGATGAAGGGGACGTTGTGTGGTTCCTGGAACCTGTTTGCTGTATAGGTTTGGAATAAAACCCAGTTTTGGACTCCTAAGACCTTGGTATGGTACTTCAATTTACATCCTTAAAGCGGGGTTCCACTCACACTGTAAAAAAAATAAGTCAGCAGCTACAAAAACTGTAGCTGCTACTTTGAAAAAACAGCCACTCACCTGTCCCACGATCCCTCAGTGTCCTCGCAGCCTGTTTCACTGGCCGTCCTGTGTTCTAGGCGCTGGCATCTTCAGTGTGGGCACTCGGCTATGACAGCTTGCGGCTTCACAGCCAGGTACCCATTGCACATGCGCGAGTAGCGCTGTGCTTCCTGAATGACCTGTCATGTGTCCCAGAAGACTACGGGGAGAGTAGGAGGACAACTTCCGCTTCCAATCGCCTAGGCCAGTGGTCGGCAAGCCGCGGCTCGCGAGCCACATGCGGCTCTTTACCCAGTCTAATGCGGCTCTTCTGTGTGCCGGGCGCCTGCTCCCCTCCCTCCTCTCGGTCGGCCGCTCCCCTGCCTCCTCTCGGTTGGCAGCCCCAAAAGTCCGCGCGGACCTTTTAATCCGGCCTGCGCATGTGGCTGTCAGGATGTGTGTAGGCGGGGCAGCGTGCCGAACGTGAGGGGAGGGGAGCTAGGCTCCTCTCACAGTCCGCCCTGAAGACCCGAACGGCGCGGGAAGACAGCGAGAGGAACGCAAAAGGTAAGTGAATTGACACGGGGGACTTGGCTTACTAGAAGGGGGGGGGGGGGAATAGTACTGTGGGGGATGAAATACTATATGAGGGATGAAATACTATATGAGGGATGAAATACTATATGAGGGATGAAATACTATATGAGGGATGAAATACTATATGAGGGATGAATTACTATATGAGGGATGAATTACTATATGAGGGATGAAATACTATATGGGGGGATGAAATACTATATGAGGGATGAAATACTATATGGGGGATGAATTACTATATGAGGGATGAATTACTTTATGAGGGATGAAATACTATATGGGGGGATGAAATACTATATGAGGGATGAAATACTATATGAGGGATGAAATACTATATGGGGGGATGAAATACTATATGAGGGATGAAATACTATATGGGGGGATGAAATACTATATGAGGGATGAAATACTATATGGGGGGATGAAATACTATATGAGGGATGAAATACTATATGGGGGGATGAAATACTATATGAGGGATGAAATACTATATGAGGGATGAATTACTATATGGGGGATGAAATACTATATGAGGGATGAAATACTATATGAGGGATGAAATACTATATGGGGGATGAAATACTATATGGGGGATGAAATACTATACGGGGGATGAAATACTATACGAGGGATGAAATACTATACGAGGGATGAAATACTATACGGGGGATGAATTGCTATGGGGGATGAATTACTATATGGGGGATGAATTACTATGGGGGATGAATTACTATATGGGGGATGAATTACTATGGGGGATGAATTACTATGGGGGATGAATTACTATGGGGGATGAATTACACTATGGGGGATGAATTACACTACGGGGGATGAATTACTATATGGGGGATGAATTACTATGGGGGATGAATTACTATATGGGAGATGTATTTTCAGTTTTAAAAATGTGGCTCTCAAAATAAATTTCAATCATGGTTTTGGCGAGATTTGGCTCAGTTGAAAAAAAAGGTTGCCCACCACTGGCCTAGGCGATCGCAACGGAAGTGGTTACCTGTCAATTTCGGGTACCCGCTCCCCAAAGGTGCCAATCCTTAATGGGGAGCGGGGGACCAGTCTTTAAAGAGGAACTTCCCCTTTTGGGTGGAACTCTGCTTTAAATATATTTTTGATTGGATAATAAACTGATAGTACAGTACGCAGTAAAAAACCTGCTTCGTTCAGAGTGCTAACCCTACCTCTTACACTGTGAGTTTTGCTGTACTGGAGATTACAGTGGGATACACATTAAGATGGGGGTCTCTTCCAAATGCATACTGTATATTCTTTTCATGAATAATTATTTAGATGGGGATAACATTAAATACTTTTATTGTGGAAGCCTTGGTTCACACCTGAGCAATTTTGAAGAGCTTCAGCACTCAACATGAAGATTTTTATTGTATCCTATGGTGCCTGTTCATGCTTGAATGTTGTATTGTTTGAAGCTTGTCATGTAAAGCTTGAAAAAGCAAATGAGCTTCTTTTGTAGTCAAGCATTGTTTGTCTTTGTAGACTTTGTTGGGTTGGGGGGCACTTTGTATAATGCTTCAAAATGTGCATTTTTTTGCACAAATTCTTGCCTCTCATTTCAATAATAATTAGCTTTCCATTGGCTGAAGCACAAACACTCAGGCCTGTAAATGTTTCAAAAAGCTTAAGTGTGAACCTCACAATTTCCACTTCTTCTTCTATCAGTTTAAAAACAATTGAAGGATGTTTTCTTGTAACACTCCATCTTTTAAAAGAACTCCTCCAGGTACCTATTTTGATGTACTGTAGATACTTTTTCAGAGGAAGATTATTTCAGAACTTGTCTCAAAATTATCTGCCTATGTATAGGCTACCTCGATATTTCCAAGCTGAGCGATATTAATTTGGCTGTCAATAACTAGGATATTGGATGGGATCATTCAAAGGATCTGTTCTCAGTTCTGTTTGGTTCCCCGGTCGCTCACATTGTCTGTATCTCATGTACTGTTAGATCTCACACATACATTACACATTTTGTTGTGAACTGCAGTTGGCCTGAACCTTACTGGAGAGTTGAACAATCACAGCTACATGCCCTAAATGGACAGCTTCCAAGTTTAGAAGATGGCGCTATTCTTTCTGCAAAGTTATGTTAACGGCAACACCATTTTTTTTTTTTTTTCTTTTTTCTGAATCGCCTGATAACTGGTAAGGATACTGTAGTATAGCCTTGTTGGTTTAACTTCAATATTTAAAGTATAGCTAAAGGTAAACTTTGCTGTCTGTGTTCCCATTAGGGCTGTTCATTCTCTTAAATTTCCTGCCCGCCAATGTCACTGGGAATGAAAGTGAGGGCTAATCCAAAACTTTGAGTTGCCACTTGAAAAGTAATGTACGGGAAATCTTGCAAAAGGGGACAATTGTTCATATGACAAATGTCTAATGAAGGTATTTTGCTCACATTGGAAAGATGTATCCTCTCAATTCCTGCTGAGCCTACAGGACAGTAAGTGAAGGGAAATCTCCCTAATGAAATGAAACCAATGGCAACATAAGGCAGTTTTCACTCTCTCCAACTTTATTCCAAATAAAAAAAGAAGTTTTGGCTTATTTTATACTTTTTTAATTTCTTCAGTGGTTTTATTATTTTAATACTGAATAAAAGTCATTTCAGTGAGTGAAATGTGGAGGCTATCATCACAGGCCTCTGATTTCAAAATTCCAGTTGCTTGGCTGTCACATTGATCCTCTGGAATTCTGAATTTTCAGCCACTGGTTTTGAACAAGCCTACAGAACAAGATTTCTGTCTTTTTTTTTTTTTTTTTTTTCTTTTTTTTTTTGATGATTTTCTCGACATTTCTTTCACAACGGTGTTTGTTTTTAGTTATTTTTTAATATTTGATCAACTGGTTTGGGTTATCATAGCTGTTCTGTTTTGCTAAATATACTTTAATAGAAAGTGTTCTATTTGTGTGTGAGTGGTTTTAAGTTTGCCCAGAGATGGATTGAAATTCAGTCAGTTTAGCAGAGACCGGCCAAATTGTCATCCATGTATGGGCACTGTGGTTGTACAGAAGTCAATCTACCGATTGACTTCTGTACAACCACACTGCTGGTAAATTCCTCTTGGTCACCTCTGCAGGCTGATCTGTGTATTCTGATGGTGTGGAAGTCTCCTCGCTGTCAGAATACGACACAGCGGGGAGGATTCCCCCATCTATGGCTAGCTTTACAGAACGATACCCCTAACATTACTGTAATGTCCATATGCTGTTTTCCTTTGTGTTAGTAACTTGAAACTTAAATGGAGATGTAATAGATTGGTCTGTACCAATAATCTATGAGCGTCACGGAATAAGTCTGTTGTCTAGGGCCTCTTATTTTAATTATCCTTCATCAGTGAATGAGAAAAAACAATGATGGTAAAATGTTCAGCCGCTGTGCGAATCAATTTGGCCATTGAAATATTGACATGCAGACGCTGCAGTAACAATCCATTGTTTTGCTGTAGGTAAATTGGTTGCAGTTAGTGCAGTATTGCTTTTTTTTTTTTTTTATTTGATTTGACATCTACATTCTACAAAGCCCTCTGAACTTTTGTTTTTGTGTTCTGTAAGTCTAGCTAGCAGCGAGATTATATTCTGTCCACTAGATCTCTTAATTAACATTTTTATCCAACAGTGATAAATATGATTATCTAATAGAGATGTGGGTGGCTTGTTGTTGAAGTGACTGGTTAACATAGCTAAATCTTTTGTTCATATTTGTAAAGGCAAACGTGCACTGAAAAAAATATATAGCCATCCATTATTAAGGCATACTAACCACAATGTACAAAGCCATCAACAACACTGCCCCTAGCTACATCACCAATCTCATCTGCAGATATTGTCCACTCTGCTCCTCCCAAGACATCTTGTTCTCTAGCTACCTTGTCACCTTGTCCCATGCTCACTTCAAGAACATCTCCAGAACCTCTCCCATCCTCTGGAACTCCCTGCTCCAGTATGTCTGGTCAGCCCCCACCCTGTCCGCCTTTTGGCGAGCTTTGCAAATTCACTTATTCAGGGAAGCCTACTCCACCTCCACCTAAGATCTGTACTTGAGTCACGACCATCAGATCATCCCCAGCAGCTATTATCTTTTGTACCACCTCCCCCTTCCTTTTTAGATTGTAAGCTCCAGGAGCAGAGCCCTCCTTTTTTCCTTCTGTATTGTAATTGTACTGTCCCCCTTTATATTGTAAAGCTTTGTGCAAACTGTTGGTGCTATATAAATCCTATGTTATAATAATAATTACTGAACTCTCCTTTTGAAAATGCTGGATATTAGACTGTTGATCCAAAGGCTTCAGTTCTTTCGAAGTTACTGATCTTAAACAAGTAGCTAGATAAACACCGCTAGTGTGCAAGCCATTATCCTTTGATTTAAAGCAGATCTCCACACTTTGGCACTTTCTGAATAGCACCCTCTTCATCCAGAAAGCCCAGACACACTGATAATATATAGCATTTTGGAGAGGCATGCTGAGCTTATCCCTCTTTCCAGCAGCACACCGTATCTCCCATGATGCCACCTGTTATGTACATTTAACAGGACATTTCCTTCATGGCTTTCAGGCCAGGCCCAGCTCAATCCTGCACCACAGCAGGCTCCAGTATGGAGACCAAGCCGCAAGTGTGGACATTAGCAACCTCCAGTCCCTCACCACATCAGGTGTGCTGCAAGTTGCCACAGTTATTCACATCTTACGCTGGCTGCTATCTCTTGTATTAGACTTCACAACCTGAAGGTTGTATGTGTAGTCCACTCCGGTATATTTAGCCACAAGGGTTTACCTGTTACACTGATTCTGTATGAGCTCAAGCCTCTCAACCCAGAGGGTTTAATAGCTTGCACTCCCTGTATTCAGATTTTTAAGATACACCCAGGTTACACTAGTTGATTAAAGATGCTTCCTGTTGAAAAAAAACCTTAGTAAAGTTCTCTTTACTGGCAATCCTGACATTAGCTGTAACTACCTTTTAGATTGTAAGCTCCACGAGCAGGGCCCTCCTATTCCTTCTGTACTGAAATGTATTGTAATTGTACTGTCTCCCTTATATTGTAAAGCACTGCGCAAACTGTTGGCACTATATAAATCCTGTATAATAATAAATAATTATACAATATTCTTTGCGTACAAGTATGACTGAAGACATGTAGTTGTCTGTGCAAGGTGGCATGGCTGTACTGCTGAGTTGTATACAAAGAATTGGTAAGAAAATACGTGCGGCCCAAAACTGAGATGACCAATCGTCCATTAGCATTTTATGAAACACGGATCCCTGTGATAGGCCCATTAAAGGGGTTGCTAAGTAGAAAAGGCAATACATGGCCGTACAGGGGAAATGGCATACTTGCAGGGGAAATGTGCAGCACACAAATTGACCCTCACAGCAAAAAGCCAATATATTTCAAATCCCATAACTCCAGAATCATAATAACATGACCAAACACAATCATCATCCAGTAGGCTCCTGCCGAAACCAAGCTTGTTATAGGCAAATGATTTGGAAGGCATAAAGCACAATTAAACTTGGCTTTTTCTTTTTTTTAATTAAATTGGGCCCCCAGTAGCTTTATGGCATAATGTGTTGGTATGCACCGCATATTCCCACATTATGGTAGACTTGCAAGTCAAAAGATGCCCTCCAGGTCTGCATTGTCAGCTGTCAGCACTAGTGTCGGGTGCTTTCATCTTCTCCTGGTCTTCCTATCAGTTTCGTCACTTGAATGGCCAAGCTCCAAGGCATTATCAAGCCTGTCTATCTCCATGCGGCCTACCAGCCACACAGAGAGACACACTGGCCGAAGATTGTAGTTGTATGTGGCTGCTTGGAAAAAGTTTGCAATGGGCATTCTCATTGAGCAATGGGCAGACAATGTTTAAAATGTAGGTGATTGTTTTGTCTTTCCTACTTTAAGGCTAGAGACAGCCATACATTTGGCACTTTAAGAAGCAAGTCCGCAATGGCAGCGTTTCTCTTGGTACAGGTTTTATTTGAGGGCCAGTAGACAAGAGACTTTCAGTAAAATTCCCAGCAAATGCTGTACTTGCACATAACACAAGCTACAAAAAGAAGTTGTCCACACACACCAAATTATAATTTTTTTTAATTTTGAGTAATGTGGCATGCGGAATAAATTCTATGGAACCATCCATCTTCTAGTTCTACTTCCAGACACCTCCTTTTAATGTACTTTTTGGCTGCTAATTCTAACTTTTATGTCTGCCCCATTGACTTCACTATAA
The DNA here is from genome assembly GCF_062004578.1 of Staurois parvus. Lineage (NCBI taxonomy): Eukaryota > Metazoa > Chordata > Amphibia > Anura > Ranidae > Staurois > Staurois parvus. The sequence goes on from NW_028318154.1 coordinate 2,112,512, forward strand.
GCCTCAGCCTTCTGTATATGTTATCCTGTACATTTGTCTTTGAAGTGGACTACCATCTGTTGTTCCTTGCAGGGATATAACTGTACAATATGAGGCCAGAAGATTATTTTTTTCTTCATCAAGCGCCCAATGAAAATGAATGTTTGTTTTTGTTTTTTTGTTTTGTTTTTTATTTAAACTGATCACATATACATGTAACTATAAAACACTTTTTAATGTGGCTATGATATGCTTTAATATGAATATACTTATTAATTTTTGTTTTTAAAAACCTTTTATGAAATAACTGATTTATATACTGTGTTCATGAGGGCAGCCATACTTCTTTTCAGTAGATGGTGCTGTAGAGTGATCAGGCCTTAGGACCCATTAGTGCAATGTTGTGGATTGTTGGCGAACATGTGTTGTATTAAGACAGGCCATTTATTTTGAAAGGGGCAGATAAACCAACTTGGCCAAAAATGGCCATGAAGCAATATTTTTCAATGCAATGTGGGCTTCAGTGCAGGCACTTGCTCAGATACTGTTTTAGGACCCATTCACACTTGGTTGACACAATTCTGTCCATGATTTCAAAATGTGCTGCTAAAAGGAGAAATCACTGAACTGCGTGTTCTGGTGCACCTGAAAACGTGTTGCGGTTTTGGTGCGATTGTCATGTGATAAATCACACTGCAGTTGGGGTAGACCGCATTGGCGACGTGTGTCACCCAAAAGTAGTTCAGGAACTTCTTTTGGGCGACACAGTTTATTTTAGGTACATGTATAGCACTGTCAATTTATGCAGCGCTTTTTACATTCACATCAGTCCCTGACCTTCAAGGGGCATACAATCTAAGGTCCCTAACTCACATTCATACATACACATATTAGGGCCAATTGAGACCGGAATCAATTAACCTACCAGCATGTCTTTGGAGTGTGGTGGGAAACCGGAGTACCCGTAGGAAACCCACGCAGGCACAGGGAGAACATGCAAACTCCAGGCAGGTGGTGCCGTGGTTGTGATTCGAACCAACGACCCTAGAACTGCCAGGGGGAAGTGCTAACTATTTAGCCACTGTGCTGCCCACTGCTGCAATTGCAGCACGCGTGACTTATAGTGCGACAATCACAGCAGAACCGTGCTGCGTTTTCAAGTGGCATTAACATGAATGGCACCTGAGCACACAGTTCCGCGATTTCTCATTTTAGCAGCATATTTTGAAATTTTGAATTGAAATGTTTTGAAATTAAAAACACTCTAGTGTGAATAGGGCCCAAGTGCCTTGGGGGCACCACAGTACACCTGCATCTAAATGGGTACTTACTGCTCTCTCTCTGCAGCAGCAATTGACTTTAGGTCTGGTGTTATCTCAGCAGCTGCTCAACAAGGATCGATATAGGATCTGTTCTGATTTTGTATTTATTCAGGCCTCAGTTACAAGGCAGGTTTCAAAGTGATCATTCTAAGAAACCCCTTTCCTATATGTGAGGGTTTGTGAATATGGGAGACGTTAAAGCAGAGTTCCCATCACACTGTAAAAAATTAAGTCAGCAGCTACAAAAACTGTAGCTGCTGACTTTTAAAAAAACAGCCATTCACCTGTCCCACGATCCCGAGGTGCCCCCCGCCACAGCCCGTTTTACTGGCCGTCCTATATTCCAGGTGCTGGCATCTTCACTGTGAGGCACCCGGCTGTGACAACTTGCGGCTTTACAGCTGGGTGCCCACTGCGCATGCGTGAGTAGCGCTACACTTCCTGAATGGCCATGTCGTCTTCTGGGACCTGTCACGTGTCCCACAAGACTACAGGAAAGGGAGGGTAGGAGGACAACCTCTGCTTCCGATTGCCTAGGTGATCACAGCGGAGGTGGGAACGGGTGCCTGTCAAATTTGGGTACTTGTCCCCCCCACACACACACACACTCCCCAAAGGTGCCAATCCTTAATGGGGAGCTGGGGCCAATCTTTAAAGCAGAACTTCCCCTTTTTTGGGTGGAACTCCGCTTTAGGATTACTGCAGTTTTCTGCAGTGTTCATAAACACCTCTCCTACTTTATCAAAAAGGGTTCAGAATGACCAGATAAAAGGAAGATGAAGGGCTGGTATAGTCTAGCTATACCTAGATTAAAACTCAAGCCTTGAGTTTCTCTGTAAGTATTTTTGGTTTGTAACTATTGGATGTCATATTAATATTTTAGGAGTTCCAATGTGTAAAATCAGATCTCAGTGCTTCCTAGTTTCCCCATAAAAAATATACAGCATTTCCTTCATATAGCAAATGTGGATCACACATTTTAAAGTGGACCTAGCATCATATTATCTCTCAGAGATCACAGTGCTCCCCCTGGCAATGCCCACTTCTGGATTTCTCTCCAGCAGGACAGAGCCATTTTTGTTCAGGTATCATTCAGAGTCAATATCTACTTTCTGGACTGATATGCTAACTCAAAGATGTCTCAATGTATCTCCTGACGCCTGTGTTTCTTGGCTGTGTCCACAGATGTCTGATTGTGGCCATACACCATTCAATAAATGATTGATTATTCCTAATGGGAAAGATTGGCCAGAGAAGAAATCAATCTACAACTGACAAGCCATTTGATTGATCTACACACGGAAGAGGATTTCATTTAATAGTTGGAAGATACAGTCATGTGTTATCGATCACATCCCTGTTTTGACCATGCAAGCTCATAATCTGATCGAAATATGATCGAGTTCATGACCAAAGCATCTCAGTGCTGCCAATCAATGTAACACGATCAATCATTTTCTGGCCAACTGATTTATTTTGAGTCCAATCTAAATCAAGTCTAAATGGACGGGAAGGGAAGTTTTGCCTATTGCTGGTTTGTGAATTCATTCATTTTGATCAAAACCCACATCAAATAATAGGTATGGCCACCATTACACAGATCAGCCCCCTGCTGTCACTCCTCACCTTGCTACAAAGATACAATGTTGCAGGCTGATTACTATGGGAGAAGAGACTGAGAAAATTCCTGCAGTAGACTACGGATATCATTTCAGCCTAGGCTATGACAAAAGGAACATCGTTGAGTAAGAAATAAACTGTTACTGTATATTGTGACATGTCTGGGATTCATATAAAGCCATTGTAAAGTCCACTTTTATACGTTGTAAATGTTGGCAGGTTACTGGAATATGAAAACGTCCGCCTCTGTGCTGTAGGCGATAACATTTCTCAGATTGGCATTCATTGCATATCACGTTAATGTTGCTTTTGATTAAGCACATTGTGTATTGACTTATACAGGATAAATACTGCACTGCTCATCTTTTCAGGAGACAGTCATGTTGCAGAAAAGAGCCATCACACAGCCACCAGAACATTTTATAAAACGGCTATAAAAGGCTTCCCAGCCATATTGTTGAAGCAGCATTTATTGACCTCTCCAAGGCCTGTGTCGCAGCTGATGGCAATGTTCACTTGAAAGCAATTAGCTGGTTATAAATAGCTTGGGATATTGTGCAGCTTCTTAACTCCTTTGTGTGCTGTAGCTGTGCAAGTCAATTTAAAGGGCAACTCTACTCAGAAGTGATCTTGACTAACATTGGTGTTATAAGGCCTAAATACATGGGTTCACAAAGTATGTAGTCTGTTTATTTATACCTGGTGTTTTTATATATCACTGCCAGTTTACACAGTGCTTCATATACCCTAAATTCACCTCGAAGAGCTTACAATCTAAGGTCCCGATCTTGCGTGCACACACATTCAAGGGCCAAATTGGAATGGAGCCATTTAAGCTGCATTCACACTTGAGCGTTTTTGTAGCTTGAAGCTCCAAAAATGCTCAAACGTAAAAAAAAAAAACAATTGTTCTCTATGGTGCCTGTTTGCTCAATCAGGTGTGAACAGACATTATAGAGAATAATTGATTTTTTTTTTTAAGTTTGAGCTTTTTTTGGAGCTTCAAGCTACAAAACTCTCAAGTGTGAATGCAGACTTAAAGCGGTAGTAAACCTGGTACTTGCAGAGGAAACTTTTTTTTTTTTAAAGTATTATTATTATTCTTATACAGGATTTATATAGCGCCAACAGTTTGCTCAGTGCTTTACAATCTAATGGGAGACAATACAGCAACAATAGAGTTCAATACAAGAGGGTTAGGAGGGCCCTGCTCCTTGGAGCTTACAATCTAAGAGGGAGGGGCTAGTGGTACAAAAGGTAGTAACTGAGGGGGATGGACTGGTAGGAAGAGTAGAAGATTCCATTGTTAGCCATTTGCAGATCAGGCTTCCCTGAAGAGAGAGGTTTTCAGACATCGCCTAAAAGTGAGCAGAGTAGGCGATATTCTGATAAATTGGGGTAGAGAATGCCAGAGGATTGGGGAAGCTCTGGAGAAGTCCTGGAGACGAGCATGGGAGGAGAAGTACCAGGTTTACTACGGCTGTAAGGCTGCATTCACACTTGAGCGTTTTTGTAGCTGGAAGCTCCAAAAAAGCTCAAACTTAAAAAATCAATTGTTCTCTATGGTGCCTGTTTGCGTCGTCAGGTGTGAACAGGCATTATAGAGAACAATTGATTTTTTAAGTTTGAGCTTTTTTGGAGCTTCAAGCTTCAAAATGTGTGAAGGCAACCTTAAAGCAGTAGTAAACCTGGTACTTGCAGAGGAAACTTTTTTTAAGTTTAAATGTCATAATGTGCTAGTATGCATTATATATATATATATATATATATATATAACACATTTTGTGAAACTTCCCCTAAAACGAAGCCCTCCAGTGGCACGCTGTCACCGCTGAAAGGTCTTCCATCTTCACCCGGGTTCGCAGGCTCTGGCTGCTTGAATGGCCAAGCCATGATGACGTCATTCCTGCACATGCACGCAAGAGTCACTTTTTAAGGTACACCGCTCTGAAGGAATGGCATGGGCATGCTGTTCCTTCAGAGCGCATGTACAAGTGCTGCTTTTATAAGTAAGTATCTCCTAAATGGTGCACATTTAGGAAATCTTTACAGGACCTACTGGTAAGCCTTTTTATAGGCCCCCCCATAGGTACAAGTAATAAAACAGACTTTACTACCATTTTAAGCTACCAGCAGGTCTTTAGAGTTTGGGATGAAACACAGGGAGAACATGCACACTCCATGCAGATAATGTTCTAGCTGGGATTTGAACCAGATATCCCAGTGCTGCAGGGCAGAAGTGCTAACCAGACAAAACTAAATCAAATTACTTGTTTTCTCTAATACTGCTCATTCATGGGCAGATGGCGATGGTGAATGCGTATTGATCACCAGTTCACTTGACAGTCTTTAAACACTAAAGTTTCTTTGTAATTTTACAATATTCCCTTTACAGCTCAGAGAGCACTCAGTGAAATGCAGCTAGTTTTAAAGAGTATTACTACGTTTTGCGGCCAAATTAGGATAACACCTACTTTTTACATATGGTATATGTTCCCATTCACAAACATAACCTAAAAAAAATGTCAAAATTGCTGCTTGCCTTTTTTTATTTGCTGAAAAATCCTACCTTCAATGTAAAGTGATGGAGGGGGATGGGTAGTATTGTTTTCCACAATTAACTTGGTCTGTACTGTGCTGACAGATTTCAATATCAGTTGTACACACTCTGTCCTAATAAAGAGCTGAAGATTTCAAGGCTTGCATTGTACATTGTATGTTAAAGTATTCATCTTTTACAGAAAAAAATGTAAAGGTGAACTAACATCGTACATCCTGCCCACCCCATAATGCTCAGTGGATCGGGGATTTGAAATTTACGCTATTCTCCCTTCTCTCTGTGAAGCTCTGCGGGGATGGACTAGAGTGATTCTGATTGGTCAGTGCCATCATGGTAACTCACTCTGATCGTCCCAAAAGCGTTGCACAGCAAAGAGGGAGAAGAGCGGGGATTTCAGATCCCTGGACTAGCTCTTTGTGCACTGACAGCACCGCATCCCTGCAGGTAGAGACCAGGAATGAGGAAGGTGTACAGGTACGGCTTTAGTTTACCTTTTTACATTTTTTTCTGTAAAGGTGAGTGAACACTTTAATGCACTTTTAAATTTCTCCATCAACCTGTCCTCTAATTGTACATTTCAATCTGTTCTGAACTATACAAATTACCTATAGATTCCTGTCTATAAACCTGCTCCGATGAAACAGTTAGAAGGGTGGGAGAAATAGTGGCCCATTGTTGGTGTCAATGTAAGGAATTGTGCCCCATCGTTGGCATTAATGGAAGGAATTGTGGCCCACCATTGGTGTCAATGGAAAGAATTGTGCCCCATCGTTGGTGTCAGTAGGAGGAATTGTTCCCCTTTGATGGTTTCAGTGGGAGGAATAATGTCCCATTGTTGGTGTCAGCAACAGAAATTATGCCCCTATGTTTGTGTCACTGGATGGAAAAGTACCTCAAGGGCCGGATAAAGGCAAGCAAAGGGCTGCACCTGGCCCCCAGGCTGCAGTTTGGAGACCCCCTATAGTAGCTATTTCTTGAATTTGACTGCAAACGTGGATATACATTTTGAGTAACCAATCCTGTCTTTATATCAGTTCCTTTAATTCTTTGCAAGACTTCACTAATGCTGGCCATACATTAAACCATTTCCTTGTACAATTTTCCTTTAGATTTACCAAAGCCATATAATAGGGAGTCAAACTGCAATACTTTCAATTTGTATGCTATCAGGCAGGCTCTTGTACTACATAGTTGAAGGTAAATCTAAAGAGAATTGACCAAGAAAATTGCATAATATATGGCCAGCTTTAGACTGAAAGGGGAGGAGTAGACACGCTGACCGATCAGGTTCTGCTGTATTACACATGTTGACAGGAGGAGAGAGCAGAGTAGCCAGGGTGACCTTATTGATGTGCTGTTGCAATGATATTTGATTTTTGAATATGGTATCTTAAATCCGTCCTTTTTGGAAACTGCACTAAAATGCAACATTCAGACTATTTCTACCAATCTGCTGTGAAGCGCATAGATGTGAACTGCATCACAGTGTAGAAGAAAATGAGTATACAGTGCTGTCTAATGAGGGTGACCTTATTCTCCACATGAGACACACTTCCAGCATTTTTTGCCTATGTACTGTTGAAAGCGAGGGGTCGCTGCTGGGGGATACAAGATTGTGTGTTTGCAGAGAATAAAATAAACCTATTTTTCTAAGAGATAATGTATTGTACCTCCTACCAGGAAGCTGCACAGTGACTACAATTTCCGGACAAATGTTTATGTGTTGAACAAAAGAACACCGGTTTTGTCACACCATGCAGTTTCAATAGGCTGGTCAAGCAGTCATTTGTTTCTTGTATTGAGCATCCAGTATTTTAGTGCTGACTAAGAACATCTTGTTGTTGACAGTATAGAGCCCACGGGGAACACTAACAGTGCGAGCCTTTCAGAGGCAAGAATTGGGATTTGTGCCAGGCTGCTCCATGGTACATTTGACCTTTTCCTAACAAATCCTTATAAATCTAAAACTTTTTCAGAGGCAGCACTTTCATCTCTTATGGTTGCTGAAGTGTGAAGCTGGAGAAATGCATTAGAGCTACAGTATATTTTTTTAAATGTATGTTTTGTTACAAGTATTTATGCAGTGCCCTCAATTTATGCACTTAACATATTATACATTCACATCTGCCCCCGCCCACAAGGAGCTTACAGTCTAAAGCTGGGTATACAGGTTAAACAAAAAAACCATGATAAATCCCAGCATCAGCACAGCAATTGACTCCCCCAACAACCCCTCTCCCCCAACAAGTGCTGATCGAATGCTGCTTTTCCAGCTCAACAAAAGGCTGTTATCGGACTGGATTCTGTTGAACAGACAGCGGTACACATGTACTGAAAGTCAACCAGATACTGCTGAACCAGCCAACTTTCAGTACAAGCCCAGTTCTGAGCTAAAGGCTTGGTTCACATTGCTGTGGGTCCGGAACACATGCAAAATCATGCACATTTCAACCCACGTGAAAAGCAATTCTCTTAGCAGATGCGTAGGGGTGCCATTAATGCTTATTGGCACTCCCATTCATTGGCAAGCATGGCATGTTTTAACAATCGCCAGAATGCATGGTGCCACAGCACCATGGGGACCAATGCAGTATTGTCAGGGACTTCTTGCCCCGTGTTTCTGTGGGTAGGGAAGCCCATTGAAATGAATAGGCTGTCTATACACAGAACACAGGTTGCAATTATACAGGTGAAACTCAAAATATTAGAATATCGTGCAAAAGTTCATTTATTTCAGTAATGCAACTTAAAAGGTGAAACTAATATATGAGACTCATTACATGCAAAGCAAGATAGTTCAAGCTGTGATTTGTCCTAATTGTGATGATTATGGCTTACAGCTCATGAAAACCCCAAATCCACAATCTCAGAAAATTAGAATATTGTGAAAAGGTGCAATATTCTAGGCTCAAAGTGTCCCACTCTAATCAGGTAATTAAGCCATAACAGCTACAAAGGGTTCCTGAACCTTTAAATGGTCTCTCAGTCTGGTTCAGTAGGAATCACAATCATAGGAAAAACTGGTGATCTGACAGTTGTGCAGAAAATCATCATTGACACCCTCCATAAGGAGGGAAAGCCTCAAAAAGGTAATTGCAAAAGAAGTTGGATGTTCTCAAAGTGCTGTATCAAAGCACATTAATAGAAAGTTATGTGGAAGGGAAAAGTGTGGAAGAAAAAGGTGCACAAGCAGCAGGGATGACCACAGCCTGGAGAGGATTGTCAGGAAAAGGCCATTCAAAAGTGTTGGGGACTTTCACAAGGAGTGGACTGAGGCTGGAGTCAGTGCATCAAGAGCCACCACACACAGACAGATCATGGACATGGGCTTCAAATGTTGTATTCCTCTTGTCAAGCTGCTCATGAACAATAATGTCAGAAGCGTCTTACCTGGGCTAAAGAAAACAGACCTGGTCTATTGCTCAGTGGTCCAAAGTCCTCTTTTTTTTTCTGATGAGAGCAACTTTTGCATCTCATTTGGAAACCAAGGACCCAGAGTATGGAGGAAGAATAGAGAGGAACACACTGCAAGATGCTTAAAGTCCAGTGTGAAGTTTCCAGTCTGTGTTGATTTGGGGAGCCATGTCATCTGCTGGTGTTGGTCCACTGTGCTTCATTAAGTCCAGGGTCAACGCAGCCATCTACCAGGAGATTTTGGAGCACTTCATGCTTCCTTCCGCAGACGAGCTTTATGGGGATGCTGACTTCATTTTCCAGCAGGCCTTGGCACCTGCCCACACTCCCAAAAGCACCAAAATCTGGTTCAATGACCGTGGGATTAGTGTGCTTGATTATCCAGCAAACTCTCCTGACCTGAACCCCATAGAGAATCTATGGGGCATTGCCAAGAAAAAAATGAGAGACATGAGCCCGAACAATGCAGAAGAGATGAAGGCCGCTATTGAAGCATCCTGGTCTTCCATAACACCTCAGCAGTGCCACAGGCTGATAGCTTCCATGCCATGCCACGCCACATTGAGGCAATAATTGCTGCAAAAGGGGCCCAAACCAAGCACTGAATACATATGCATGCTTCTACTTTTCAGAGGTCCGATATTGTTCTATGTACAATCCTTGTTTTATTGATTGCATGTAATATTCTAATTTTCTGAGATTGTGGATTTGGGGTTTTCATGAGCTGTAAGCCATAATCATCACAATTATGACAAATCACGGCTTGAACTATCTTGCTTTGCATGTAATGAGTCTATCTCATATATTAGTTTCACCTTTTAAGTTGCATTACTGAAGTAAATGGAACTTTTGCACAATATTCTAATTTTTCGAGCTTCACCTGTATGAATCTAGCTTTATTCACTCTCTCCCATGCATACATACACACATTGTAGGGCCAATTAGGACAGGAGCCAATTAACCTACAAGGATATCTTCGTAGTATGGGAAGAAACCAGAGTACTCAGGGGAAACCCACACAAGAAGAGGAAGAGCATGAATTCTTTGAGAATATAATATGTTTATATAATATATATATATATATATATATATATATATATATATATATATATATATATTTCTCCAGCAGTTACACCAGCCAGTAGAAGAGCAGTATGGGGCATGGAGGAAACTGAATACCAATACTGAGGGTGGCTTTTCAAGTCCCACCAATATCTGTTGATTCTCTGTGGACAGTACAGTTTATTTTAGACTGTAAAACAATCACAGTTGCCGTAGTTAAATTATTATTTCAGTGTTTATTAATAAGATCTAGTTGTCAAAGTACCGGTTTGTGAAGCCTTCATTACGAAGAAGCTGGCACAGTAAACTGCTAACACCCACTGAGAAGTCCTACAGCTGGTATTATTCATAACCGGAAGAATCTTAACAAGGAGGGAAACTCCCACCTTCTACTGCAGAGAAATACAGTGGATATAAAAAGTCTACACACCCCTGTTTAAAATGTCAGGTTTCTGTGATGTAAAAAAAATGAGACAAAGATAAATAATTTCAGAACTTTTTCACATTTAATGTGACCTATAAACTATACAACTCAATTGAAAAACAAACTGAATTCTTTTAGGGGGGGTGTAGTAAACATAAAAAAAACTAAAATAATGTGGCTGCATAAGTGTGCACACACTTTTATAACTTGGGATGTAGCTGTGTTCAGAATTAAGCAATCACATTCAAAATCATGTTAAATAGGAGTCGGTACATACCTGTCATCATTTTAAAGTGCCTCTGATTAACCCCAAATAAAGTTCAGCTGTTCTAGTAGGTCATTCCTGACATTTTCTTAGTCGCATCCTACAGCAAAAGCCATGGCCCACAGAGCACTTCCAAAGCATCAAAGGGATCTCATTGTTAAAAGGTATCTGGAGAAGGGTACAAAAGAATTTCTGAGGCATTAGATATACCATGGAACACAGTGGAGACAGTCATCAAGTGAAGAAAATATGGTGCAACAGTGACATTACCAAGAACTGGATGTCCATCCAAAATTGATGAAAAGACGAGAAGAAAACTGGTGTGGGAGGCTGCCAAGAGGCCTACAACAACATTTAAAGGAGCTACAGGAATATCTGGCATGTACCGGCTGTGTGGTACATGTGACAACAATCTCCCGTATTCTTCATATGTCTGGGCTACGGGGTAGAGTGGCAAGACGGAAGGCTTTTCTTATGAAGAAAAACATCTAAGCCTGGCTACATTTTGCAAAAACACATCTGAAGTCTCCCAAAAGCATGTGGGGAAAAAGTGTTATGGTCTGATGAAACCAAGGTTGAACCTTCAGGCTTCTGCTAGAAAGCTGAACATGAAGAAGAACTTAATTTTTCAGCATGACAACAGCCCAAAGCATACATCCAAATAAACGAATGGCTTCACCAGAAGAAGATTAAAGTTTTGGAATGGCCCAGACCTGAATCCGATGGAAAATCTGTGGGGTGATCTGAAGAGGACTGTGCACAGATGATGACCTCACAATCTGACAGATTTGTAGTGTTTTTGCAAGGAAGAGTGAGCAAATATTGCCAAGTCAAGATGTGCCATGCTGATAGACTCATACCCAAAAAGACTGAGTTGTAATAAAATCAAAATGTGCTTCAACAAAGTATTAGTTTAAGGGTGTGCAAACTTATGCAACCATTATTTTAGTTTTTTATTTTTACTTCCCTCCACCTAAAAAATTTCAGTTTGTTGTTCAACTGAGTTGTACATTTTATAGGTCACATTAAAGGTGGAAAAAGTTCTGAAATTATTGATCTTTGTCTCATTTTCTTACATCACAGAAACCTGACATTTTAACAGGGGTGTGTAGACTTTTTATATCCACTGTAAAAGCAGAGATTTCAGGGAAGGCCTCTATAGGTTTTACCAAAACAAGCTGTCTTTTTAATTTTTTTTTTTTTTCCACCGTGATTTTATTTTCACCTGGTGATCCTGCTAGTGGGATGACATTGATCACCCACTGTACTGTTTCTATGGATCTATGCATTGTCATCTCGGGTGGTCTCCTCATTGGGACTACAGAACGCCACCCCTTCCCTTTTTACTTTCATGACATTTGGGGGAGGTGGACTGGACTGATAACACTGCTTCAAGCTTCACCTCCAATGGTATACTTAGCAGACTGATAAAAAGTATGTAAACCTTAACAATGATCTTCCTTCCTTTCTAACATCTTGCCAAAAAGAGGCTTTTGGAAATCCACTGCATTCCCCAGCATTTTGGAAATCTGAGAACTGTGCTATTTTGGCTTGAAGGGAAACTTCACCCCAACAAAATTCTCATCCAACCACTCAACTTCCTTGCTGTATTCTTTAAATGTCCCATATGAAGCAGGGCCCTCCTATCCCTCTTGTATTGAACTGTATTGTTGCTGTATTGTCTCCCTTTATATTGTAAAGCGCTGAGCAAACTGTTGGTGCTATATAAATCCTATATAATAATAATAAGTGTGTAGCTATGCTACAGGTCTTTTCTAGGTATTGGGAACCTGTAAGAGACCTGGAACACTCAAGACGGGGGAGGGGGGGGGGATTCCTGTGCATGCACTTACATGCTGAGACCTCCTTCATGGGTGTGCATGCATGTGAATGGCTGTATATCCTGTGGGGCACCCTGTCCATTTTAGAAATACCTGATAGAGTTCAGCATCATGTCTGTGCATGCCTGCGGATCTAGCGGTGTGCATGCGTGCAGATCTAGCGGTGCACATGCGCCCCTCAGTAAAACCTTGCCTCCTGTGATGCTTGGCATGGACATTGCATGAGGCAGCGGGGGTCCCTATGTCATTCTTGGCTAGATTAGAAAGTAGGAAATGTTGGGATTGAAAAAAGGACTAAGGCTCCTTCTGTTTCTAGACACTGAAGCTCAAAAAATGCTAATATCCTAAAGTAGTGTGCATGGACACATAGGATAACACTATTTAGCTTCTGGGAGCAGAAAAAAATGATAATAAACGCTTCTAGGAGCTTAAAAAATGCTAGTGTGCATGGAGTCTAAATGTTTGTGAAAATGACATACCATTCAGCTATGTAAGAAGAAGGAGAGAGGAAACGATAGAAACAGTTATTTTAATTGGTGAAGGTGCATTTTAGGTGATTTTTGCTACATATGAGTAAAACGAGGTGAAAGTGCAGCTTTTACAAGTTTTTAGTTAGTGGGAAAGCTTTTACAGCATTCATAATAACAGTAGCAGAATATTTTTATATCCTGTTATATAATAAGGATTGTAGAAGACTGATGTTATTTTAAGGTTTTCTGTGTTTTTGCTCCGCTGTGACCTATTTTGCAAAGGATCGCTAGAGAATTGGATGCAATTTTTATTGTTCTATAAATGAGTGCTCAGCAGCACCTAGACTGTCACACTGGTGATTTGTAAGAAAAATCCCTAGTTAATTGCACTCGAAGCCTCAGAGATTGACTCATTACTCTGCTTTCTAACCCGTAATGCAAAGGCTCCCTGTAATAAAAGTGCTTTACCCATCATCAAACTATTACTATATAAACACCTGCCAGTGCAAGGCCACTTATGTTTATACATGCCTTTTGTCCCGAAAGGACATATTATAATTACATCTACGCTGCTGCTTGTGCTCAGATGTCTACTGAAACCGCTCAAAATAAATTGTGGTCCGCAGTAACAAAATTCCTACAAGCGCTATTGTATCACTTGAAAATAATAGAAAACTGCAATGTTATTCTTACCAACTCGTCTTTCATTTTCTAATTTGGAAAAATGGTGGGAGGAATTGAATGGACTGCTGTGTTGTGGGTAACATGTCCATTTTCATTTGCACATGAGCCCCAGCATTGACCATTGACATACGTATATGTACTCATAATAGTGGCTTTTCTTCTGACATTTATATCTTTGCTGTGATTGTTTATTGGATTCTAGAAGGGGTAGTTGCTACCAATGAACAAAGTGAGTGGTATAATGGTGCACTTCAAGGCTCGTGCACAGATGCATTTTGGCCGTATACCTCCAGAATGCAGTGTATTTTTCCACCCAAGAGTTACAGGTGTTTGCGTACATCCATCTTTGCAAGACTGGGCCTGTAGTCTGGTAATCACACATCCAAGTGATTACACATTTAAAGGGATTTTTGCCTCTGGCAATGTTTTCATCCAGGAACTCTCATCTGTTCCTGTATGCATGTAATCTCAGATGTACAATATCCCCAGCCTGTCATTGTTTTGTACAGGTGGCTGTACACAAACACCATTGACTGACTGCCAGCACTCATTGGATGTTGGTTTTCCAGTAGACCCGTTTTGACGGAATGCCGGTTGTGAGACCCGCTTCTTTGAGACAGAGAGCTGTGCACATGGGCTGAAATTCGGTTGGTTCCTGCTGAATGGCTGTTTTCTGACAATATTCGGCACATGTGTACCCAGCTTAGGATGTTCTCTGTGATTTCTAAGTCTCAATTATGCACTTTTATGCCATATTATTATATGAACAAGTGGTAGGTTGCAATGGGGGAGGGTTGGGTACTGAACCAATATTTATGGCATACCTCACAACAGTCTCATTTATTTCTTTCAAGAGAAGCCAAAGTGCATTATTTAATGCTTGATATGTTCAAATGTAGCCTTGGAGAGCCATAAGCCAAGTTGAATTGAGCTTGTTTTTCATTTTTAAGGTTGGAAGCTATATTTTAGGAAAGTTGGGGGTAATGAGCTTGTAGGTCAGTTGGTGCAATTAAAACAGAACAACCTCAGGCGATAGCGTTCCTTTGGGTGCACATAATCATTACACATATTTCCATTTGCCAGTTTCTCAATTCAGAGGAAAGTGGGTCACAGCACATGCCTTTCGATGGGGTCGGGACCACAGGAGTACTGCTTATTCAAGAGCAAAATGCAGTAACCTGCAGAAAACCGCCAGGATTCACTTTTGCTGCCAATTGTATTCTAATACAATGTATGCATATATCCGCCATTGCTATGTCTATATATGTGTATATATGCAGTACATGGGGATTTCTAACCTGCAAGGAACCATTCAATTATTGAGTCCTGAATTACTGGATTGCTAAATTGAAAGTTCTCAGCACAACAGATGTTTTTGTATAATCTGTACTATAAACCTTAATGTCATGTAAGGTT
The DNA here is from genome assembly GCF_062004578.1 of Staurois parvus. Lineage (NCBI taxonomy): Eukaryota > Metazoa > Chordata > Amphibia > Anura > Ranidae > Staurois > Staurois parvus. The sequence continues at coordinate 2,127,569 of NW_028318154.1, forward strand.
ATAATAAATTAAATTTTTCTTCCATGCATTGTATGGCGAAAACACAATGTACATACACTGACATGCATACATTTCTGTAATACTATTGGGGTATTGCTTCATACCTGAGTGCAGAGTGAGCTGCTGATAGCAAGACAATGGCCTCTATACTGACACGCCTACTCCCAAGTGGCAGGTAAAGTGGGTATTTGTCTTTACTAGGGCACCGTGTGATTAAGCAGTCTGAGAAGCAGTGGCATGGAGCCATACAACTGATTTTAATGAGTGTAGTCATACAGCTAAACAAGTCTATTTAAAGGAGCATTGCCAGCTGAGACAAGAGTGAACCAATGTAGGTGAAATGTGCAGTGGGTTAAATTAAGTAATAAGCACGTTATTCTGGTTATTTTTGCCTGTCTGATCTCCTGTTTAAAGATGCTGTTTGCTCCCACTTTCTTTTGATGTGATAAAATGCCTTTTAAGCCATACCATTTTTTGTGACAGCATTTTAATTCAGACATCTAAGTAGGAGGAAAACTGAGATTTTACAGGTGTGATCCAATCTTCTACCCCAATAATTATCTTGTCCACGTTTATGCTAAAATTGAATTCCAGACAAAAATATTTTTTCTCTTAGATGGATTGTGGAAAGATTAGAATCTCTGTAAGGTTTTTATTGCTGTCTGTACTCCTATATTCCTTCACTATCTGTTCCAGCAGCATTGATCACAAGATGGGAAGTAAGGGAATATTGTTCAGTTTGTATCCAGGCTGCTAATCTGCCTCTGTACACATGTAACCACTTAAGTGTGCTGTTGGATGCATACAACCACGCAGGGGCAGACTGACCATTCGAGCACTCGGGCACTGCCCGAGGGCCCGGGTTCAGTAGGGGGCCACATGAGATGCTCTGGTACCTTTTTCATTAGCTTTTTCATAGGCTTTTTTGGGTATGTGCAAGGACACAGGGGCCCCATGATCCCCTATTGCCTTGGGGCCCCATGAGTTGTCAGTCCTCCCCTGCAACCACGGCATCTGTCAGCCTGTCATTGATTTGTAAAGTCTGTTGGCCATTGCTTTGTCACCCTGTAATTCCAGTTGAGTTCTTGTGGTATATGCCCAGATGTGTCAATGTGCATGATCCCTAAGTTTTACAGTAGCCCAGGCTTGGGCTTTAACCACCTGGTGGGTTCAGGCAAAATTACTTTCCCAATCAAAAAGACTTTTAAAAAAAAAAATACATTTTACAATACTAGACATTAAAAAACTTAATAGGTACATTTCTTAAATATAATTTGTCACCTACAAAACAATTGGGTATGTAGCAATTCATGAATAAACCTGAAGCTGTCTCTAAACTGCTGAATAAAATCAAGGGATGTTTCCGAATTCAAGCTTCACTTGATTTTATTGGAATGTTTCTCCTCTCCTTAGATTGATGTCAATGGTCTCAGGTTGTTAGTTGCTTGTTACCAAACCTAGAGTTTCTCTGATTTGTTTAAACCGTTCCCTGACTTTTCCTATATTTTGTGCAAGAATGAAGAGCACGTGGTGTTTGAGTCCTGGTCATTGGCTCAATGCAGATGTCTCCCAGGCGTGTCCACCAAGCTTGTCTATGTTCTGATTACATGTTTCTAGCAAGCCATATCAATGTTACATGTTTCCACCAAGCTCATCAATATTCAGATTAAAAAAATGTTCAATTTCGTTGCTGACACAATGATTAAATCTATTTGGTAGCTATGTATTTTATAGACTTCAAAAGCTTTAGGTAGCAGATATTTAAATACTTAACTCCTATATGTTCACAGTCTGACAAACAGCATTGTTCAACCAACTTCCTCTGAGCACAAGTTGTCCTGTCCCTACCTCCAGCCCTTGACTGGACAGTGAATGGAGAAGCAGCTCAGTGATGATCTGATCTCACTGTCCATCTTCTCCCTTCTCTTTTCAGCATGCTGCTTGTAAGCACATGAATTGATTGGCTTCTTGTGCTGCTTCTTCCTCTTTCAAAAATTGTAGCTGCTGACATTTAAAATACAGGCACTTACCTGTCCCTCGGTCCAGCGGTGTCCTCGCCATGGCTGGTTTCACCGGCTGTCTTCTCTCAGCGCTGGCATTTTCGGTGTGGGCACCCGGCTGTGGTAGCTTGTGGCTTCAGAGCCGGGTGCCCACTGCGCATGCGCGAGCAGCCCTGCACTTTGTGAATGGTCCCGTAGACTTTTGGCACCTGTCACGTGTCCCAGAAGACTACAGGGAGGGGGGGGGGGGGGGGAGTACAACTTCCGCTTCATCGCACTGGGAGTGGGTACCTGTCAAATATGGTTAATTGTAGAGATCCAGCATGCCTTTATATTTTTAAAATGCACTTATCTGCAGCACCTAGATGTGAACTAGCCATATTATGATGTATATGATATCTACTTTAAATGCATTTTCATGCAGTAGAATGTTTGTATTTTTTGGCTGGAAAACAGATAATGCATGCATGGACCCTGTATGGTTCCTGTGCTATATGACAAGGTGACTTTTTAGTCTGCTTGCTCTTGGGCCCATGAGTATGACGTGATTCTACTTAGTGACTGCATACAGTAGACTGTACTAGTAAATGTAATGACTCTGCAATTGCGGCATGTGCTGTCATGCCAATCTGCTGTAATTAGCTGAGTGGATATTTGAGCCTAAAGAGTATAAAGGAAATGAAGGGCCATTGTTCTCTTATACTGGGTTAATTTCTAAGGCTTTGCTTATACTGTAAGGTTTAAGGATCAGACTAATTCTATTCCTAACACTCATGCGCTTGCATGATAGGAGAGTCATTAAGTGCATGCACATGAAAGGAGGTTGGAAAATCCCCAAGGTTGAAACATTTTGAAGTTTTATTTAATTTTTGATATCCTTGGATTATTTTTGACATTACTTGAACAGCTTTAAAATATTGATCATGTAGTCTTGTAGAAAGCACATTCATTATCTAGTTGTAAGGGTTGGAATGAGGAAAGTGAATGGAAGCACTCTTTGCTGCTATATGCTATATTTTTCTGATCAGATGTTGGAGCATAAAGCTGACAATACAGCAGTGGATTGTCCTATGAAAAGGTTTGTTTTCCGAATGTTCATTTGATTTTATAATGATTAGTGGGATCAAATCGATATTTGTTTTCAACCATAGTGGCAAAGCAAACTGTGAATTTGGTTTTTGTTTGGGGAAAAAAATCATACATTTTGTAATGAAACTTGGGATTCCATTCAATTAACAGGTCTGGATGCCCTTTCTGCCCCTCTCTACAATTCATAGAATATGTACTATAGCTTCCATTAATGAAAAAGAATCTGTGAATGGAGAAGGCATACCTTTCATTCATCCACCCTTCCTTCATTCAACAATTGCTTTTCATTCATGGAAGCTATAGTATCGTTTCTAGGAGTGGAGGAGGGTGGGCGGAAAGGGCAGGCATAGTCAACACTCTTGATGAGTGTATATGATAGGTCCTTTGACTTGTATTAATCCCTGCAGCCCTGGAAGATTACAACTGCATGGGTCAGCTGCCAAAATCATAAGGGACACTTCACCTTGATTGTAAGTACAGTCCCTTGTGTTGATTTTTTTAAAAACCTTTTTTGACTAAATTTAGGTTTTAACACAACCCTATCCCTGATCCTAAATCTGATCTGAATGGCTGAATCTAAAACTAAAATCGTAACTTAGCCGTAAGTTTGAATTAATAATATCACACAAATTATGCCATCACTTCCATGTTGCAAAACAAATAAATGCCTTATTTAATGCATCAGTGACAACAACTGGTGCCAACATACAAATTCAATGCCAACAAAAACTTAATTGAACAATCTTTGCAAATTTAAATCTTTTAAAAATCTAGATGATCACATGTGCTATCTTTTTGTACATTTAAAAGTGATTCTATTTTCACACTGTTGAGAAATGTATAATACAGGACTTTAGAAAATGCTTTTTCCTGGGCAACAGCAATGTTGCTATCTCTTTTTTAAAAAACATAGTAGGGTTGTTTTTTTATTATTTTTTATTATTACAGATGCTTTTATAGCACTGTCAATTTACGCAGCGCTTTACATACAGTCATGGCCGAAATTGTTGGCACCCTTGATATTTCTCCAGGAAATCATGTATTTCTCACGAAACGTATTGCATTAACACATGTTTTGCTATACACATGTTTATTCCCTTTGTGTGTATTGGGACAAAACAAAAAAAGGGAGGAAAGAAAGCAAATTCGACATAATGTCACACAAACCTCCAAAAATGGGCTGGACAAAAGTATTGGCACCCTTTCACAACTGCGGATAAATAAGAATGTTACAAGCATGTGATGCTCCTGTAAACTCACCTGGGGCAAGTAACAGGTGTGGGCAATATAGAAATCACACCTGAAAGCAGATAAAAAGGAGAGACGTTCACTTAACCTTTGCATTGTGTGTCTGTCTGTGCCACACTAAGCATGGACAACAGAAAGAGGAGACGAGAACTGTCTGAGGACCTGAGAACCAAAATTGTGGCAAAATATCAACAATCTCAAGGTTACAAGTCCATCTCCAGAGAACTAGATTTGCCTTTGTCCACAGTGCGCAACATTATCAAGAAGTTTGCAACCCATGGCACTGTAGCTAATCTCCCTGGTCGTGGACGGATGAGGAAAATTGATGAAAGATTGCAACGCAGAATAGTCCGGATGGTGGATAAGCAGCCCCAAACATGTTCCAAAGACATTCAAGCTGTCCTGCAGGCTCAGGGAGCATCAGTGTCAGCGCGAACTATCCGTCGACATTTAAATGAAATGAAACGCTATGGCAGGAGACCCAGGAGGACCCCACTGCTGACACAGAGACATAAAAAAGCAAGACTACAGTTTGCCAAAATGTACTTGAGTAAGCCAAAAGCCTTCTGGGAAAACGTCTTGTGGACAGATGAGACCAAGATAGAGCTTTTCGGTAAAGCACATCATTCTACTGTTTACCGAAAACGGAATGAGGCCTACAAAGAACAAAACACAGTACCTACGGTAAAATATGGTGGAGGTTCAATGATGTTTTGGGGTTGTTTTGCTGCCTCTGGCACTGGGTGCCTTGACTGTGTGCAAGGCATCATGAAATCTGAGGATTACCAAAGGATTTTGGGTCGCACTGTAGGGCCCAGTGTCAGAAAGCTGGGTTTGCGTCCAAGATCCTGGGTCTTCCAGCAGGACAATGACCCCAAACATACGTCAAAAAGCACTCAGAAATGGATGGCAAAGAAGCGCTGGAGAGTTCTGAAGTGGCCAGCAATGAGCCCAGATCTAAATCCCATTGAACACCTGTGGAGAGATCTTAAAATTGCTGTTGGGAAAAGGTGTCCTTCCAATAAGAGAGACCTGGAGCTGTTTGCAAAGGAAGAGTGGTCCAAAATTCCGGGTGAGAGGTGTCAGAAGCTTATTGATGGTTATAGGAAGCGACTGATTTCAGTTATGTTTTCCAAAGGGTGTGCAACCAAATATTAAGTTAAGGGTGCCAATACTTTTGTCCAGCCCATTTTTGGGGTTTTGTGTGACATTATGTCATATTTGCTTTTCTGCCTCTGTTTTATATTTGTTCCAATACATACAAAGGGAATAAACATGTGTATAGCAAAACATGTGTTAATGCAATACCTTTTTTGTGTGAAATACTTGATTTTCAGGAAAAATATCAAGGGTGCCAACAATTTCGGCCATGACTGTATATATTGCACATTCACATAATATACTACGTGTGTGAGCATCATGGCTCCTAAACCAAAGTTTATTTCTCTTTAGTTTACCCTCTAGAATATTTGGAATGTTCTGAATAGTAATTATTTTTCAAATGTAAACATATTAAATCATCTAGAATCTAGGAAAACTATTTCTACAGAGTTGCATTCGTCTACCGAAATAGCACTGCTATGTCCATAGAAAAACACAGCTGCAGGGTGGGGGCAATGCATATCAAAAGTCACTGTCTGTAATGTTCTTCTGTTCTTGCAGATTTGTGGGAACAAAATCTGAAAGAGTTCTCCAACATTAGAGATGTCTTACTCAAACCTGAGACATCCAAATTAAGATTGAATGTTACATTGGTTCCATAAGTAATCAAAACGTTTACACATTGCTTTTCCACTTCTTGCTAATCAAGACAATACATTTTTTTTTTTTTTTTTTGTCTTTTCCCAAGGAGAAATTACCATTTTTTAGCAATCTTTGTATCATTACACCATATTAATGGAGATGATTTACCGACCTTTGTTTAAACAGAGTTACCAAGGATGCTACTCATTTGTTAAATAGGACACATGCCAAACTGACAATAGTGCAAGCAAACACTATTTGGTTAAGTAATATATTAAAATGTTACCTATACTTTTAAGATACTGTTAGTAAAACTTCATCAGATCTGCCCTTATATCTTACCAAAGTTTTCTGCACATAAGAGGTATCGGATGTTGATGGTGGATTTAGAGTGCTAGAAGGTAGCGGACAGCAGCATAATATTTTTCATTCATAGCCCAATAGGTAAGAATATCTATATCAATGTTGCTGTCCTAGGTATGCAATGGGGCAGGTTTATGAATCGTAAGTGGTGGAACTTTAAAACATATTTCGACAGATACTTTAATAATGTTGATATATATACAATTTCAGGACCCATTCACACCACACGGCATGAATTGGGCATTGCTTGCTTTTTTTTCTCAACTTGTATGTGATTTTTATGTGCTGAAACAATTTTTGATGCATTACAGAAAGTTGGAGCATGGTACAGAAAAAGTTCAACTTGTCCTATGTTTTCCAGCACACATCAATGAATGTTGGTGTGAACTGAAGCCATAGAGTTAAAGGCAAATTGTTCTAGTGTTTTGAAGCACTGGGCAATGCAGCTGGTGTGAGCGAGCCTTGAATGCAGTATATCTCCATGGTCCTCAGCTATGACCTCCTAAGCCACATATGGCTCTGAACTCCATATGCTGCTTGAGGGACCCTCTGAGCAAGTATAGTGTCTGTACACCAGCTGCATTAGAGGTTTGTGGGTGTCTCTCCTTCAGGGAAATTTAGCTACATGTTGGCAACCAGTTAAATGTGCAACACGTTATAGTAACATTTTAATAACTAACATGTTATACTTACCTGCTTTGTGCAATGCTTTTACAGAGCAGCCCCAATTCTCCTTTTCTTGGGTCCCCCGCTGGCACTCCAGGCCCCTCTCTTCTACCTAGTGCCCCATAGAAAGCCGCTTGCTATGGGGCACCTGAGCCATTGCTCTGTGTCTATTCACATGTAGAGCTCAGCTTTTCCCCTTCTCTCTCCTCATTGGATCTCTGGCTGTGATTGACAGTAGCAGGAGCCAATGGCTACCACTTCTGTCTCAGCCCAGCAGAGCGGAGACTCTCATGCACATCTCTGGATCAATATGGGGCTCAGGTAAGCTTTGGGGGGCTGGGGGTGCTGCTGCTCACAGGATTTTTATCTTCATGCAAAGAATGCAATGTAGATAAAAAACCTTGAGCTTTTACAACCACGTTAATGTTGTAAGTCACAATATATTAAAATTGAGCATGTAGCTTAGCTTCTACATCCTATCAGCATAAATCAAAGCAGAGGTGACCTATTTATGTAAAATCATTAATATGTTTATCATGAGTTATTAAGAGTGGGATTGAGTGATATTCTTCATGCTTAGTGTCTCATGGTATGTAACAGAATAAGGTGGCCAATTATGTCCAGTGCATAATTTGTGTTCCTTCTAAATAAATCTCTTTTATATGGCAATTCCCTTCATTTTTTTTTCTTTTGTAGTAAGACTGACAACAATTGCAGCTCAGTTTTGTAGTAGTTTGTTCTATTTCTGTAGTTAGAAAATCGGTTATTTTATGTTATGCTTTTTCGAGCCTAATTAACTGTAATTTATTTTAAGCATGTGTATTATTCCCTTAATCATCCATTTTCTTGTCTGAGTTTGACTGTTATTGGCAAGAGTCATCAACATGAAAGTACTTGTAGGGGCGGCTATATTTAGGTATACTGACAACAGCTGCTAATACAGGAAATACTGCCTTTTTTAGACTAAAGTCTTGTCTTACAGGTGAACACCATTTATACTCTGAATTGTTTAAGAAGTTTGACGTCACATCACTGGGCTTGTGTGACCGAGCTAAATTACGTAAAATGGGCTAGGAAATTACTTGACTCTCTTGATGTGTATTCAAGTGTTCTCATATATGATTCCTTTCCAACATTCTACATGTAACACAAACTGATGATAAACATCTGTGCCATACACATCTTTACTCACATGGTCTTTTTTGTTGACTTTCACAAACCAAAATCCTCTGGGCAAAGTATGAAAAACACCTAATTTGTCTTTGTGCTGACTCATGAACTACAGTATGATTATTTAAGTGGCATGTCAGTAATTATAGAGTGATTCACAGACATGATATAATTGTTACCCAATCTAGCCAATTACAACCTGATCAGGAAACATGTATAGGTTTATGGGCAGCCTCTGTAGACAACTCTGATCAACCAGTCATGGAGGAAGAATGGATTGTCTGAGAGAGATTTTCCAACTGATTATCTGCAGTCTGCACTGTACATAAATTTGCATACACCACATGCATTTTATATACTAATGTTAGGTGGTCAGATCTTCCCAACTAACATTTCATGTCATTTGGAGTCAGGTTCTACATCCATTATATTGTGTTATTTGGCAGTCGGCTCTTCCAAACATCGTCTTGTCATTCAGCAGTCAAATTGTCCAACTTCTATTTTGTGTGGAAGGTGGTCACATCTTTCAATCATTATCTTGGGGTGTTCAGTGGTCATTTTTTCCAGCTGTTCTCTCATGTCATTTGGTGGCCAGATCTTGCAACTATCACCCTGTGTCTTTTTTGCCTTTCAGATCTTTCAACTGCCATTCCTTGTCATTTGGCAGTCATATCACCAACCATCATCCCTTGTCATTCAGTGGCCAGACTCCCATCCACTATTTTGTGTCATTTTGGTAGTCAGATCTCCAACCAACATTTTAATGTCAATTGGTGGTCAGGTATTTTGACCATCTCATATTGGCCTTCAGGTATTCTAACCACCATCTTGTGGTGTTTGATCATCAGATCTTACAACACTTTTTGTAGACAGCTTAAAGCTGGTCATACCATCTGCTCGCTACAATTATCACTGTTATAAATCCTAGTTTTAAAATATTTCACCACCAGAATATTTTTTGCTGAATGGATCGTACAGATAATTTCAAGCATCCATGAATATTATTGTGACTAAGGCCAAAAACTTTCCAAGCACAAACATATTTGTTTTGATACACTTTATTAACACACACGTTACCAGCATATTGCTAAACCTTTTACGGACAGTGTAATAGACCAAAACAATTTATTAAGTCACTAGTTATGCTTACCATAAGGCCAGAAGCATGCAACAACATGCACCCTGGGTGTCACTTTAAAACTGTCAACACTGTTAGCAATGCTGTCATTATATTTACTGTGACATAACCATTGTGCAGTTTACAGAAACAGCCACACCTAGCCCCACTGCTACAGAATATTTGTTAACCAGAGCAGATTTCTCAAAAATTCTTTAACGAAGTGTATCAATAATGGGTAGAAGCCTGGACTTCCATCAGTTCTGCCAGTAAAAGTCAAAGTTTAACATATCTGGGACTCTCCAGACCTTGGCAGCTGACTGTAACTACTGTTACAGCTACACCAATAGACCACCAATGTCCCCCTTTTTAAGGGTCTGTTCGCTTATTTGTACAGCGCCTCAACCAGATACCATTTTTGTAGCTAGCGTCATGCTTATAGATTATCCGTAGATTAATTCATTTTTCTGAACAGAGCAGTAGTCGTAAAATATAGCCTTTTGTTTGCATGGTATGTCTGTGATAAATAACCTCTGTTCTGCGCACACAGATGCTCCCACCAACAGAAAAAACACAGAGTGGAGTTTATACCTCCTGTAAATCCCGTGGGATATGATTTGAGACATTTGTTATAAGCAAGATTTGTTGTTTCATTCTTATTCCTGATAACAACAGGTGTGCTATTGTTGGAGCCAGCTGTCAAGAGACTAATAATTAGGCCTAATTAGAATTAACTGGTTTGACTGGATACATGAAAATGATAATCAAAGCGGAGAAAATGTCTAGGCTGGCACTCCTGTATGTATTCTAGAGTTTAGGCAATAATCACCTTCATTAAAAGATCACCTTTTTTTCCCTGAAAGCATCAATTTCATGTACATTGTAGTATGACTGAGATGCTTGTCTAAGAAAAATCATCTGGTTGACTACTGTTTAGGCAAATCTACTTAAGACATTATATTATGGTTTTTTGAATAGTTGCATAGCAAATCAGTATTGCAGGAAAATCTACTGTTTTTACATCCATACAATTTTTTTCACATTTTAAACCTAACAAAGGTCCACATGTACCATTTTTACTTTTATTTTCCAAATTTCCTGATGTATTTAATAGCAGCTATCGACATCTACTCTGCCACATGTAAGCGGACATACATGGCTCCAAACTCCCAAGACATTTTATAATGCATCAAAGCTGCCAATGCCATAGTCGGCCCCAAAGGCTTTAGTTATCAGATCATTGATATTCTTATTTAAACAGCAGGGAATCGGTTGTACTGTCATTTCACCCTGCTCAAGTTGAACATTTGCACTTGTTTAAGATCCCTTAGGGTGATTGAATAAGAGAAGACATAATGTGAGATGGAAGCGTTTAGACCTACAAGGGGAAATTCATGCAACTTGACATACTTAACATTTGCCTTGGCTATATTGAACAAAGTAAACTTTATCATGGATGATCATGACCCTTATGAATACATGACCAGCCAGGTTTTATGCCTGATAAACTACTGACACACATTGGTATAGGTTGAACAAGGAAGTCGCATGCACCAAGATTTAACTGACCAGTCGGTGGCTAAAAGCATTTTTGGTAGGCAAGGGCATAGTATGTTTAACAATGTCAAAAATGATATTTATTTGTAATGCAGAATATTACAGTGAAGGCATTTCATGGTGCTGCATCTTTAATAGTTCACTGTACATAGATGGAATTATCCCATAATCATTGGAACTCATTTTGATGTTTGTGGATTGGGATTACCTGCTACAATTTACTGTGTAGCTTCAATTAAATTGAACAATATTTATGATTTTGTTGTGACGATTCGAATTGCTAAAATACCATTAGTTATACATGTATATGACTTTTGTCTTACATTCTGTTTGATCATGGGGTAACTTTATCACCAGAAAAAAAAAATTTCTACCAACATAGCTCGACATTTCAATGCCTGCCATGCTGGGGACACTTCTGCTGTTTAGGTACAGGTGATTGAAAAAGTGTGTCCCCCTAGAAAGGGGGGGAGATGCTTTTCGTCTCCTATCCAGAGGAGAGGATTTTTGAATATTTTATTTAAAAACCTGCATAACTGCATGGTTTTAAATTTTGAGTGGGATGTCACATTTTTATGAATAAGTATGCTCATACTCCTCTTCTCTTTGTAACATGTTTTCTCTTCCACCCCTCCCTTTTTTCATTTTGTCATCATTGGATTCATATAGGTTGCTTTTATCTTTTTGTATTGATGCTTTAATGATGTGGTTTTGTCTGTGATTAGTATTAATCATAATGGCTTTTCTCTCATAACATTATATATATATTTCCTTTTTTTTAATAATTTTGTGTTTCTATATATTCAATCATGGATAATGTTTTTATTAAGAGTTTTGGTCAAGTAGGGGGTTAATGCTGTGAGTATGTCTACACTATGGAATAGGTGCTCACCTGTGCACTTAAGCAGTAGAGCTCCCAGCATTCCCTTATTATGATTAAGCGCGCTTTTGTGTGAAGCATGTCAACCATCCTTTGTTTGCGGTGCTTGGTGTACAGTTGATGTTGGAATAAATTACTACAATTATTGGTATATTTCTGCAGTATGCATGTTTAGTTCAAGTTCCTATGATGGCAAACCAGGCAGGCACCTACATGAGAAGAGAAAGCCCTGTCGGTTTCTACCTGTCACTCGCCTGGAGCAGGGGCATCTCTTGCATTGATCTTTGTCATCATTGCCCAGATATGACATTTCCAGGATGCATTTATCATAGAAGTGTACTGCAGATCCAGTAAAGCTGCCCATACATTAGTACAAACATATGTAAATTCTTAGTACATTTGATAACTTGACAAATGCTGTTCAAAAGTATTTTTAAAATGTTTGCTTTTAACTATTGATTTTGGAATGAATGGACTTTCCAAAAAAAAAAAAAAACATATACATTGTTATAAATTCAGTTGAACATGAACATCAGTTTGACCCTACTAACATATACAAAAATGAACAAAAGTTCCTAAAATAAAAACATTTGAGGGAAATTCTACTAATGGCCAGCTTAAGGTGTTCACTTTTACAGAAAAAGTGTGATGGTGAACTAACACCAGACCCCCCCCCTCCCTTCTCCTGTTCCTGCTGGACTGGTTGCTGAGATTCTGACAGCTCAACATCCTCGGACCAAGGGGTAGGGAGGGTGCCCGGTGTTAACCTTTACAGAAAAAACTTAAAAGTGAACCAATTTTCAGTATTTCATTGTGACATTTTTAACATTTACACACAGCTTTACAAGCTGGCCATACACTAGTACAAACATTCATATGTGCGCGCAATGGATCAAATTCAAAATCCTAACGCTGACGTACAAAGCTGCCCACCATACTGCCCCAAACTACATCACTGACCTAATATCCAAGTACCGCCCAGCACGCACACTCTGCTCCTCACAAGACCTCCTTCTCTCTAGTTCCCTGGTCTCCTCCTCCCATGCCCGCCTCCAGGACTTCTCCAGGGTGTCACCCATCCTCTGGAACTCCCTGCCCCAACCCATCAGATTATCACCTACTCTCCTCTCCTTTAGGTGCACCCTGAAAACCCATCTCTTCAGGGAAGCCTACTCCACCCCCTGCTAACTTGTCACCTCCTCCACTCTTCCTACCACTCCATCCCCCACAGCTATCTCCTCCTGTGCCACCATCCCCTCCCTCCTAGATTGTAAGCTCGAAAGAGCAGGGCCCTCGATCCCCTCATGTTTTGCATTGTATTGGTATTGTTCTGTCACATGTTCTGTCACCCTTTGTAATGTACAGCGCTGAGCGATCCATTGGTGCTTTATAAATACTGTATAATAATAATAATATGTAAATTCTTAGTACATTTGATAACTTGACAAATGCTGTTCAAAAGTATTTTAAAATGTTTTCCTTTAACAATTGATTTTGGAATGAATGCACTTTTCCAAAAAAAAAAAAAAACCCATATACATTGTTATAAATTCATTTGAAAATGAACATCGATTTGACCCTACTAACATTTACAAAAATGAGCAAAAGTTCTTAAAATAAAAACATTTGAGGGAAATTCTACTAATGGCCAGCTTAAGGTGTTCACCTTTACAGAGAGTGTAAAAGTGAACTAACACCAGACCCCCCTCCCTTTTCCCGTCCCCACTAGACTGACAGCTCAACATCCTCGGAGGTAAGTACTGCAATGACTGAGGGGCAGGGAGGGTGACCGGTGTTAACCTTTACAGAAAAAAATGTAAAAGTGAACTAACTCTTTCAGAGTTCCATTGTCACATTTTTAACATTTGGATTTACACACCATCAGTCAGAATAAGTACCCAGGTCTGCTGGCCAGCACCCCATGGAAAGCTTGTTTGTTCCACCAGCATTCCTGTGTGCAGTCAGCAGCAATATAATGATGTGATAATTCGTATGGCCTCTTTGAGTGTTAAGTAAACCTGAATGATTGGGTAAATGCTGCAGCCTCACATTATGGACTCCCCTACTGTCAATGTTGCTAGTATAGTAAGCTTATTCTATTCAGTATTACAAATTTGTGACATACATGATACAAATAAGTAAATAAACACATAGAGTACCCTACAGGAAACTAATCCGTGAGCTATAGATGCAAAGACTGCACTGCAGCAGTGTGCTGACTTCTCTGACACAGTATGGGCTCCATTAGAAACCATGATGTGTAAAGACCTGTAATTAGACCCAGAGTTCATACAGTGTGGGAGGCAAGTGCACCATTATTAAATAAGTCTGTCAAGCATGACATTTATATTTCCTTGTTCCTTTAGCATTCAGGCAGTGGTTAAACTGCAGAACTTAGCAAATCTCTGCTTGTATAGTCAAATGGTATAACATTCGAAAAACACAAGGTTGTTGGCTGATGAAATAAAACTATAGGTTAGACAATAAAGCAAAGTCTGCAAGATATGCTTTTCACAAAATTGGAATAAAAATGAGCTGTATTGGAATAATAGCATGCTATTTGTTAGGCATTATATAATAAATTATGGTAAGCATGGGAATATGGCAGTACATGAAGTCATTTAACCTTCATCTGCCAGTAATCAGGCAGTATATGGTATACAAGATATAAACTATTTTCAGTGACTGCCAATATCCAGTCAACATAAATCAGACCACATGCATTGGATTTGGCTATGTTCATGTATAGATCCATTGCTATAAGGTCTGATTAAGTGTAAAGGGATGAAGTTCTGCCAATGCAGTGTTGTGGACATGCATGGCGTGCTACAAAAGGAAAGTGAAATTAGGGCTGGTTTTTATTTTGTCCCGGGCTGAATCACAGCCAGGGACAGTAATCTTAAGTCTTCTAAGTACTACAGTAGGCTCCAGTAATGTGTGCTCCAACTAAACCACGCTCTGCACATAGCTATTTGTGGAGGATCTGACTGTCCCCATGGGAGCTGAGTGATTCAAGGTCCTGCACACACGTAAAGTCAACTCTGCAAAAAGAATATTTTTTAAGTGTAGACACTTATAGCCGGTATCCAAGTTGTAAAATGAAATACCAGTCAAAACTGAAAATTAAAGTGGTTGTAAAGGCTGAAGGTGTGTGTTTTTTTTTTTTTTTTTTTTTTTTTGCATTAAGGTAAAAACAAAACCTTCTCTGTGATTCTCGGCCCCCCTTATACATACCTGAGCTTGATCTCGATCCAGCAATGTTTTGCTCTCTCCCTTCTCATTGGCTCAGACACAGCAGTGGGAGACATTGGCTCTCACTGCTGTCAGTCACAGCCAGTGTGGAGGGAGCAGGGGATGGGACCAAGCCTGTCTGTCTGTCTTATAGACCCACAGAGCCGGCTCAAGAGCAAGCATGCACAAGTACCCCCAGAGCAAGTGGCTTGCTGTGGGGACACTCAGAATGGGGGAAGAGCTAGGAACACCAGCAGGGGACCCAAGAAGAGGAGGATTGGGGCTTCTCTATGCAAAGTCATTGCATAGAGCAAGTAAGTTTAACAAAGGGTTCTTCACAAAAAGCACTGTGAAAATGTGGAATAGATTCCCTCAAGAGCTGGTACTGGCCAGCTCCGTGGATTGCTTTAAAAAAGACCTGGATTCTTTCTTGGATACACAATATAACTGGATACTAACATTTATAGGAATACCTGATTGCCTCTCGGGGGATCAGGAAGGAACTTTTTCCCCGGCAGGAGCAAATTGGCTCATGCTTTGCTGGGTTTTTTGCCTCCCTCTGGATCAACTGTGTGTGTAGGATTATAACTTATTTTTAATTTTTTTTATTTTTTTTTTTGATGGTTGAACTGGATGGACTTTTGCCTTTTTTGTTAAATGTTTTGACTTTATAATTTGCAGGTAAAAATGTGCATTTATTATTTTATTTTTGTATTATTATTATATATTATATTATTATATATTATTATTATTATTATATATATATATATTTTTTTTAGAAGTCTGTAAAGCATCCCCCCCCCCCCGTGGTGCAATCTTAGGCTTTTGAAGACTGTAAGTGTATCTGTCTGTTCATACCTCATACGAGCAGGCAGTTACACAATGACTGGAAGAATCAACGAACTACCTAGAGCGCTCAATAGCATCCTGACAGTTTGTCGAGAACTACAAGCCGTCAGCCACAAAGGCTATCAGTACTTGTAGTTCATTCACAGAACTCTGTGAATAAGTTAATGAGCCATGTGGATGGAGCCCTGCACAGCCACGTTCTTTTCAAATTGTGACCGCGGATGTGGGGAGAGGATCCCTGGACTGCTGTCACAGAGAGAAAAGGGGGATTAGGGAGAGACTACAGGAGCAGTAATATGCCTTAAAAACAGTTGGAAAGTGTAACGTTCCCAAAGATGAATTTGTCCTTTTAAACCCTGAGATGCATACAGGAAGTAGTTTAGTTTTCCAACCAGCCATTGCCCTACTGTCCTAGTCCACCTCTCTACTTTGTAATGTGTTCATTCTAGAATACACCTAATGGTGCTGGACGTTTTTTTTTTTTTGTTTTTTTTTTTTGTTTTTTTTGCCGTTTCCCACAAATACAGAATGACTGATGAGAACTTTTTACAACTACTAATCTGGTTTGAACCCACTTTGGTAGCTTGGACATGATAGGTGCTGCAGAAAGCAGCTAAAAAAAGTTGTGTGACATTGGAAGTACACTACTGCTGCCTTACATTTGACTTGTATGATGCTGTGCATGCTGTTTCTGCAGAGGAATACAGTCTAGGCTGGTAAATTGAAGTGAAATGTATGACTTGAGTGCATTTGCTGTTCACTGGATAGCTTTAGTACCTCGCTGAATGCTTTCACTTGTTGACAGGTATTGCTATACAAGCAAATACTTGATTGTGTAATCATATTGCAAGTTGCCAACTTGATGATCTAATCTGATCTAAACATGTTTGCATTTGTACAACTCTATAAATAATCAAATTAATTTGGGTTTGTAGAATCTGTTTGTAAAATGATGTCATTATTTATGAGGTATATATTTTTTTTATTCTATCCGCCATGATCTTTACAATCTTTTTATAGGTATTCTTGTTAACACCTTCTAGCTATCCACAACTGGAATTCCAGCTTCTGATTCTTGAACGACCCCATTCCCCCCAAAAAAACCTTCTCTGAGCAGCTCCATCCCCCCTTATAAATGCCTGATCTCAATCCAGAAATGTGCAGCGATGTTTCAGCTCTCTCCCTTCTCATTGTCTCAGACACAGCAGTGGGAGACATTAGCTCTCGCTTCTGTCAATCGCAGCCAGTGAGGAGGGCGCCAGGTTGCACTCTGTGTGTCTTATAGACACACAAAGCAGGCTCGGGAGCGAGCATGCACAAGTGCCCCCGGAGCGCTTGAGTTTGTAAAATGATGTAGTTATTTGAGGTATATATTTTTTTATTCTATCCACCATGATCTTTACAATGATTTTATAGGTGTGTTTACCACCTTCTAGATATCCACAATTGGAATTCCAGCTTCTGATTTTTGAACCTCTGTGCAGCGTTAATATTGAGAATGGTAATACACTGAGGAAATAGAGTTTTAACATAGATGTTGAGATGCAGACACATCAGGGAGAAAATATAGTTACACAGTCTGGCTAAAAAAAGACAAAAGTCCATCTGTTTTAACCAAAAAAAAGTTATAATCCTACACCTACAGTTGATCCAGAGGAAGGCAGAAACCCCAGCAAAGCATGATCCAATTTTCTCCAGGGGAAAAAATTCCTTCCTGATCCCCCCCATAGGCAATTGGATATTCCCTGGACCAACTTTACCTATATATGTTAGTATCCAGTTATATTCTGTGTATCCAAGAAAGAATCCAGGACTTTTTTAAAGCAATTCACTGAGCTGGCCAGAACCAACTCTTAAGGGCGCAAGACCTCCCAAGTTTTACCTATTTACAATGTCACAGGGAAACCCCACCTGTTGTCACTGAGCAGGATTATTTAGGACCTTAGGGTGCAGTTAGAGCCACTATTAAAGAGGGAGGATTTTTTGAGTGACTCCTGTGATACACAGGCAGTCCATAGGTTACAAACAGGATGGGTATTGTAGGTTTGCACTTAAGTTTAATTTGTATGTAAGTTAGAAGAAGTACATTTGGTTGAGTGTAATTCAAGCCAAAAACTGTTTTGGATGGCATAGGGAAGGGTTAACTGGCCATGCAGTGATGTGGGATTGCTGACAGGTCTGCCACACAGTAGGTGGCAGCATGCGGTGAGCAGCAAGATGGCTGCCTGATGGATTCTGGGACCAGCCTGACCTCATTCTCCCTCCGTTCGTGCTGTCTGTAAGTCGGATGTTTGTAACTTGGGGAAATGGTAAGCAACTAAACTTTTTTGTTCTCTGCACAATGCGGTGCTTTGAATGGACTCTTCTAAGCTGTAAATGTTTTCGATTTTAAAGGGTCAGCCAACTTGCTGCTAATATTTTTTTTTTTTTTTTGAGATTGAGTTCCTTGTATCTCTCAGGTAATCTGATTGCATCATTTACGCAAATAATGTCCTTGGTTCTGCACTCCATTCAGTGCTGTCTCCCTGGTTCATATATATGTGTAATAAAAGCAGTTAACTTTATGTGCAAGTCCTTCCAAGAAGAGATAGACTAAATGAAAATTGAGGTCTGAGGAGGGGGGAATATATATATATATATATATATATATATATATATATATATATATATATAATTTTTTTTTCTTTTGTGCTATTTTATAAACAGGATGTATCATTGTAAAGCCATCTATAGGAGATATGTCTAACAGGAGAGGTTAGGTTACAGCTTTAAAGCCATTGTGTGTATGTATTTTCTGCTACCTAGATTTTCCAGCTTCTATTTCTCGCTCCATTCACGTAGTTTTCTTGCTTTTGCAGGATTAGGTATAAAGAATGGTTTTTATGAAAAAGGATTAGCGATGATTCACAGGCCCTGTTCTGTGGGGTTAGTGCTGCAGGAAGAATCTATGCTACATACCGGCAAGATAATTGGTGGCAACTGAAGGCTTGCAAGTCTTGTGTGGTGTAGCACAGTAAGCAAGATTAAAAAAAAAAAGACATCTTTTTATTGGATCTCAGCGTATTGATATCTGTAGTGCCTAAGAGTTATTACATTCATTTCCAACTGCGGGCTCTCCAGTGTTCCTTGGCATATAGGGTTGTATATAATAATGTATTCAGCTTTCCCAACAAATGTCCAGTTATTTTTCCTTAGAAAGTGCTTTCGAATATGGCTCAAGGGAATTGCTTACTAACCATTATTCTTTTTACTAGGCAAATAATTTACTGAGATATTTTACCCTGGAGGTAGAAAAGTGTTGTGATTATTTGACTTTTTATATTCTTACTGTTTAAAGAGGAAAACCAATATATTGTTTAACTAGATACAATTGAATGTAATAATATTTAAAAATACAATTTTAATATCCAGATTACAGCCCGGTTTTCTTCTAAACACAAGTCTGTCCTCGGTTGTCCTTGGCTATCATTTACCCTCAGTCACCGATCCGTTTCCAGCCTGCTCAGAAGCTGTTGATCTGTTTGGTACCTAAGGCAAAGCAACGCTTTTTGTAAAAATGTTTATTCATGGGTTCCATTTCTTTTCTACTTTTCATGGTGATTTAAAGTACAACTTATGCTAGAACAGAGCAGGAAAATCCGATACCTGTTTGAGAATTTTTTAAAGTTCCTGGTCCAGATCCATGCTAGTCATATATGGTACAGACTGCTGCTGAATTTGCTAAAATTCAAGCCATGGGGGGGCAATGTTGGCACCAACCAGCTTGATAAAATGTCAGTTTAAAAATCAACTGAGCTGGGTAGAAAATAGCTGGCTGAACAGTGATTGTATGCTTTCAGCTAAATTGACATGGCTAATCTAACTTGTCTTTAATATCTAAAGCCTCACACAAAAACAGATCTACAGAATTATTTACATACTGTTACAATACTATGAATTGGGATAGGGCAGTGGTCTTTTGCACACCAAAAGTTGTGTGTCTGTAAAAATCATGCAGATTTTTGGAGCTTGCTACTGCTGATTCAGTTAATGAGCTATTTACATGGGAGTCTTGCATTATGTGACAATACAAGGTACATAGAAGCTTGATGCCCTTTTGGTGGATGAACAGTGGAGTTAAAGGTGAAAATTACCATAGCCCCCTGCTCAGCTGCTTCTGGGGCTCCCAGGATAGCAGCTTCAGCACCATTTATGATTATCACATATGATTGGAATTTGGCATCCTACCAGAATGCCAGTAATTATGCTAAGTGAGTCAAAGGCTGCATTTCTAATTTCAGCTGGAAAGCTTTGATATTTGTTTACGATTCTGTTAATATAATTTTTAGTGAACCGTTTTCAGTGCAGTGATTCAGTTTGACAGGTTACCAATTAATTTTGGACACTTGACATGACAGCCAAATTACCAGTAGATATACAGGAGCTGAGCCATTACAAATCTTGGGCAAAGGGAAAAAGAGGTTATATCTATAACAATCAAGGAGACCACTTAGCATTCATCTGCTGCTCTGTAGCAGGTGTTGATACACCGGTGCAGGCACTGTATTAGAGATGTAAGTCCAGTTGTCTGGTTACAGGTGGTATGCCCAGATAAGGGTCTGGTATGGATTTTATTGGGACGGGAGGGACAATGCATAAAAAAGGGAAAAAAATGTGGAGTCCCCTCTAAAATTCATACTATGCCTCAATCCAGGTATGCAGCCCAGATAGCCTGGAAAGGGAGAGCAGCGAGTGTGCTGCCTCATGCCCTCCTGAGCAACATGCCTCATGTTAAGAGGACAAGGTCCTTATCCCCATATGTTTGATGCATGTTATTTAAAGGATTTGTGTATTAAAGTGGAACTTCATTCTCTCAATCAGCATTGACCATTTTGAATCCTTATACTGCTGGCATTAGTAAACAGATAAGAAGGTATATTACATTTAGTTGCTTTAAACTATTTTTTATGTGTCCTCAGTTACTTCCTGGTTTCTTGCCTAAGCCAATGATGTCATACATCCCATGAGTCTTATGGAGGGGAGGAAGGGTTTTCTCAGCTAGGCACATCCTCCTGCTTGTGTGCCTGAACTAAGGGTAGATGGATTTCAGGAAGTCAATGCTACATGAATCATTTGCCCTTACTCAAGATGGCCACAGCCAGAAATGCTAGTGGGATGGCCACTGCCAGGAATGCTAGGAGGTGCTTTAAAAAGTGAATTTCCAGTAAAATAAAGCATCGAGACATGGATAGATAGGGGAGTTTTGCTTTGAACATTAAAAATTTATTAAATAGCATTTTTGCTTTGTGGTGTTCAGATGCAGTGTTGTCCTTTTTAAGGCATATTACAAGACCCTTTTTTTTCCCCCAAAACAATAGCTTGCAATATGCTCGCTTTTGGTTCAATCATACATATTGTTGACAGTCCACAAGCGGGTTGCATCCACAAATAATGTGGGCTTTTAAGGAAAAGAAGTATTAAACTGCCCATTTATGCTAGTAAAATTTGAGTTCTTTCTAAATTAAGAATGAGGTACTTTGTTTGTTCAGCTGTTAATTTCGCATTATCAGTATTTTTGTTTTGCAATGGAATGTTCCAGTGTATAGTGTTCCGTTTGTCTTGATGATCCAAGTGTTATTGTGTTTCTATATTTAGAAGTCATTTGTTGTCCGCCTGGTAAAAAGTTCATGTAGAGCGATTAGATTAAAAACTAACCTGTATGGATAAACACAATCATGATCACGTTATGAGCTATGAAGGATTAAACAATGACTGTTCTCCGTGTCCTGAAAGTCCCACATCCTGATAATCCTGTATGTCAATGTGTTTTACACCCCTGTACCTATTCATATAAAACATGTTTATTAGGTATGTGCTAATGAAACCGTATGCAGGTTCACACAGAGGTCCTCTTAATAGTTTTCTCTTCCATCCAAGATGACATGGTCTCTGGCTACCAATGATTAAAGAGTATTCTTAATCAAAACAGATATTTTATAGCTGCCGATGTACAGTACATAGACAGGAACACACAGGGTCAAGGTTTTGTAATAAAGTAAAGACTGGTAAAATTGTTGGTTTACTTTAAGACAGATATTCTTTTGCACCGCTAATAAATGCTAACATTTGAAAGATCAAGAGTACAGAAGCTCAAGTACAAGTTTAAAAAGACGTTTGCATTCATTGTCATGCAGAAATATGCAATAATGTTCACTTTGTTTTAAACTGTCCACAGATGATTTGAATCTCGGCCGGTTCAGCAGGGACCGGCCAATATTTGAACTGGCTATGGGTAGGCTGATTGTAGCCAATTTGATTGATGTACGGCTTGGGTGCAACCAGCCTGTCAGATTTTTCATGCAATTATTGCCAGGGGCTGTAGCCTCTAGGAAAAATCACTGTTCTCCTGGGAGGGACAGCTTCCTCTACCCTCTGTGGTTGCAGGAAAGAAAATCGCATCGTGTATGGCCAGCTTTGCTCAGCCATGTGCATTTATGTAGCACACAACAAAGACATCTATCTAAGGGCAGGTACTGTGTTTGCTTTAATGGGAAACCTTCCCAATGGAGAGAAAGTAGCGAAAGGCTGAGGTTTTTATTGTTGTGCTTTCCAGTCCTGGAGATTTCTGCATTTTCCACTTCTGGTGTCACAGAGATAAAGTGAGTGGAAATCTTCCCAGTAGACTAAATTAAAACTCCACCGAGGTTCTAACTCTTCTCCTACTTAACCTAAAAACATTGTCTGGATTTGGACTATAAATTATGCTATTTAATTTTAACATCTTTGTTCAGTATCATCGGAAATAGTTGTGTTCCCCCTTTGCCAAGCTGAGAGGGTACTTCATGATTTATATTAAGTTTTAATTTTGGTCATTTTAATTTCTAATGACAAAATAGCTGATTCTCATTCTGTGTGTGTAATAAGTACATTCCATTATTGTTTCCCAAACCATCATTTAAATATATAATTTGATTATCAGAGATGAGATTCTGCTTCAAGGAATTTACAAAATGTGAATTGTTGCTGGGAACTGAAGATGTTTGGGAACATTGCATTCTATTATACTCATGGACATGAGTGCAGCAATCCAACCTAAAGTACCTCTCCTGAGCTTTGAATAGGGTAGGGATTGATTTTCTGCTGCATGGATTCCCAAATGTTTGGTGCACTGCAAATATAAGGACTTTTTTTTTTTTTAACCATTATATTCTTTAATGTTCATAATTTTATTATTTAATAATTATGTTGTTTAGGTTGAGTTAAAAATGATCTATCCACTAGCTTTTAAGATGCTTTTTGCTAAACAAATGTGTTTCCTGAATGTTTGGAAGCCAATTTGGTCATTGTAGCATAAAGGAATAATTTTCTGGGCTCCACCCACTGTCCTAAACTGAGGAATAATAAAGTAATGAGGAATATAAAGAATTTTGGCCTCTACATCCTCCCCATAGTCTAAATCTGTAGCCAGAGTGACTCCACTTTCTTTGGAAAAAATTGCAAATAAAAATATATCGTATACAGTTGTGACACAAGTCATATTGTAATTGAATGTTATTAAAAATTTACCTTTCCTTTTCAATCTGCAGTGCTTTAATTGTCTGTAAAATGCAATACAATATGGCAACCTGGAGGCATTGTGTACACAGTTGGTGTACGGAACGCCCCCCAAAAATGTAATTTCCTGTTTGTGTGATTGGATAACTGATTTTCCAAGAAGTCTGTACTAAGATACAAGTCAGATTTTGGGTATACCCTGCAACAAAAATATCCTTTTTGATGAGATACTCCCAAAGGGATCATATCCAAAGGGATGCAGGCCCTGCAACTTTTACTTATTTAGAGTCCTGCAGGTGCAGTAGTCACTCTGCACATGGACACAGACAAGCAAACCGCTATTTCTTCAGAATAACAAATGGTAAGAATCTGCATCAAAGTTTGGTAAAAATCCTTGCAACGTACATAGACCATCCAGAGTGGAATATT
Organism: Staurois parvus; assembly: GCF_062004578.1. Lineage (NCBI taxonomy): Eukaryota > Metazoa > Chordata > Amphibia > Anura > Ranidae > Staurois > Staurois parvus. The sequence continues at coordinate 2,151,444 of NW_028318154.1, forward strand.
TTTTTGTTCTCAACAAAAGTGGAGTTACTCTTTTTTAATTTCTTTTGAATGCCAGTTTATTCTTCATAATATATACATGCAGAGCACAAGGCTATGAATGGAAAGAAATTTAATATGGAGTCTGGTCTTTTGATTGTCTGCAAAAGCTCTAGTTCTCAGTTACAGGTGCTTCTAGTGGCCCCTTTATCTTTTTGTTTGGTTGTCTTCAATAGTGTTCTTGAAGTTCATTAGAACATCTTCTAAAGCAGTTGGTGTCATATTGTTCTTTCTGAAGGTGTTAAGGTAAAAATGGTCACATTTAAAAATGCAGTGTTTGTCGTCAATGTGCGCAAGGGATTCTGCAACCTAGCACCAACCTTTTTTACAGTTTGTAATTTTAAACCTGGTACTTTTGTCATTGAGGAGAATTAGTAGGTTTTGTTATTTTTGTTCATGAGTTAGAACGCCTTGGGATTTTCACCTGACTCCACATCCCCGTTTGAAAAGCATCTCTAAAAAGAAAACACGAGAAGTGCAGGGTAACAGATGCTTTATCAAAAACTGGAAGCCGCTTTCTCATTTCTATTTCTGCTATATATCAATGCAAAGATCAGTGAACAGGTGGCTCATGGGATCCCCAGAGACTGTTTACAGTAAAGGTTACAACCAGAATCGATCGCCTTGAGCCGCTTCCAATTTCAGCGTGGGCTGTTTGTCTTCACTGTCCAAAGTGGCAGCATCTCATTAGAGCTGCATTTATTAAGGTTGTTTGTGTCTGTTAAGAAGCCAGGAAGCAACCTGCTTATATATTTTTATCCCACTTTCTCCAGTAACCACATCTGAATGCAGACTTTTGGAATGATACCAAGTTATTTTATTGTACAAAAATGTTGTACCAAAGAACCTGTCCCATGTTCCATTCTACTGTAGAACATGAAAAATCTTACTTTTGTAAACGAAAAATTGTCTAAGGAATGCGCTGAAGACAATAAAAAACGAGATTGTCACAAGTTTATACATAACAGGAAATCTCACAGGCTTGACAATATAGGCATAAAGAAACCTTCATGGTAAAGGTTTTTTAGGTTGAGCACTGCTGAAAATATAGCTGATGCAGGTTTGAAGACCTAATGAATGGAGCAGGTGATCGGAAGGCAGAGCAGAAAAATCAAAGAAAAAGGAGAAGGAGGGTAAAAAGACCGAGTCCTGATAATGGGGTAGGGGGGTTGCGATGGAGGCAGCGTTCAAAATGATCAGATGGCTAGTCCTCAAACCCTGAAGGTTGGGAATATCCAGGGTTGCCATATGAGGAGAAATTTGGTGTGGGTGATGGCTAGGATAGCTGTCAATTTTTCATTAATTCTATCTCCCATAAGTCTTTTTATAACTGCTTTGAAAGTTAAGGTGGGGGTTTTGGCAGTCACAAAGAAATGATCAGTCTAAAAATCGAATGGTAGGTGTATTGTGACACTGAGAGACAGAATAGCAACAAAAATTTCAAAAGAAATGCGTGTCTAACAAATTATGCTCTGATTTGCATGTTCATGATGGAAATAAGTATTTGATCCCCTTCACAAAACATGACTTGGCACTTGGTGGCAAATCTCTTGTTGGCAATCACAGAGGTCAGACATTTCCAGTAGTTGGCCACCAGGTTTGCACACATCTCAGGAGGGATTTTGGCCCACTCCTCTTGGCAGATCCTCTCCAAGTCATTAAGGTTTGGTGGCTGATGTTTGGCAACTTGAACTTTCAGCTCCCTCCACAGATTTTCAATCAGATCAAGGTCTGGAGACTAGCTAGGCCACTCCAGGACCTTAATGTGCTTCTTCTTGAGCCACCCCTTTGTTGGCTTGGCCATGTGTTTTGGGTCATTATCATGCTGGAACACCCATCCTCGACCCATTTTCAATGCCCTGGCTGAGGGAAGAAGGATATCACCCAGTACACTGCCCCATTCATCATCCCTTTTGATGTGATGTAGTTATCCGGTCTCCTTAGCAGAAAAACACCCCCAAAGCAGAATGTTTCCACCACCATGTTTGACAGTTGAGATGGTGTTGGCGGCATTCCTCCTCCTCCAAACACGGCGAGTTGAGTTGATGCCAAAGAGTTCGATTTTGGTCTCATCTGACCACAACACTTTCAACCAGTCCTCCTCTGCATCATTCAGATGTTCAGTGGCAAACTTCAGATGGGTCTGGACAGGTGCTTTCTTGAGCAGAGGGACCTTTTGCGGGCGCTGCAGGATTTCAATCCTTGTCGGTGTAGTGTGTTACAATTGTTTTCTTGGTGACTGTGGTCCCAGCTGCCTGGAGATCATTGCCAAGATCCTCACGTGTAGTTCTGGGATGATTCCTTGCTGTTCTCATGATCATTGACACTCCACGAGGTGAGATCTTGCATGGTGCACCAGACCTAGGGAGACTGACAGTTGTTTTGTGTTTCTTCCATTTGCAAATGATTGCACCAACTGTTGTCACCTTCTCACCAGGCTGCTTGGCGATAGTTTGGTAGCCCAGTCCAGCCTTGTGTAGGTCTACAATCATGTCCCTGACATCCTTGGGAAGCTCTTTGGTCTATGCCATGGCGGAGAGTTTGGAATCTAATTACTCCTGTGGACAGGTGTCTTATATACAGGTAACAAAAGTAAATTAGCAGCACTCCCTTTAAGAGACTGCTTCTAATCTCAGCTTGTTACCTGTATGAAAGACACCTGGTAGCAAGAGATCCTGCTGAGTGATAGGGGATCAAAACTTATTTCCCTCATGAACATGTAAATCAGTGTATAATTTGTTAGACATGCATTTCTTTTGAATTTTTTGTTGCTATTCTGTCTCTGTGTTACAATACACCTACCACTTGATTTTTAGACTGATCATTTCTCTGTGAGTGGCAAACATTCAAAATCAGCAGAGGATCAAATACTTATCTCCGTGTGTGTGTGTGTGTGTGTGTGTGTGTGTGTAAAAGTACATCTATAGTGACTTTAGTTATAAGTGGAATATGTACAAACAAGTTCTTAAATATAGTTTCTACAGCTAGAAAATCCCATGCGAGCTAAACAGAAAGATGTACAATAGTTTTACAATGAAGCATAACATTTAAGTTGTTCTTCCACAGCAAAAAAAAAAAAAGTTTACTTTGTAGACCAGAACCTTGTAGTTTCTGACACTTTGGGGTTTATTTACTAAAGCTGGAGAGTCCAAAATCAGACTCCCTTCTGCATAGAAACCAATCAGCTTCCAGGTTTCATTGCCAAAGCTTCATTGAACAAGCTGAGGTTAGAAGCTGATTGGTTTCTATGCAGAAGGGAGTCTGATTTTGGACTCTTCATCTTTAGTAAATAAACCCCTTTATGTCCTTACCCACCCCCTCAATTAAAAGATGCTGATGGAAAATATATGTAATACATTAAACACTGAAATGGAATCCTTGGAATTTTTACTGACTTTTTTACTGACCGCACTCTGTAATATTTAAAAAAAAACAAAAAAAAACTTTTCCATGTTAACTCATAGTTAAAGGTGATGTCATTAAAATCTATTTTTTTTTTCTTTTTTACTTTCAAAGGTAGAGTGCCTTTTAAGATTCCCTGTTTGGCACAATATTGTATGTTTCCAATGTTGTTTTTTTTTTTTGTACAGTAGAGGGAAGACCTTTACAGAATGAGTAGTGAAATATACAATAATGTATGTTCTCTAGCTATAAAAGGTGTAATTATATTTCAGAGATGACGGATATGTTTGCTGATGATCACTACACATTCTGTTTATCAAATTATTGCTTAGCAACTTATATGATTTGGCATTTATGCATAACCAAGCGTAGGCTTTAGAGATAATGAAAAAGGTAATAAACTGGAAAGCAATTCTAATTGTGCCAGCCCCTGTTCTGGTACATATTTATATTCATACTGGTAATGTTGAGGGGTTACTGAAAAGCTGCATGAGTCATTCAATTTTTCTTTCAATGAATTGTTACTGCCCCCAGTTCTGCAATAAGAAAGTATACTATGAATTGAGGGGCATTTTCACATTTCATGTATGTTCAAATAAATCATTACATGTCTTGAAAATGACCTTGGTGTCTTGGTCTGTATTGACATGTACTTGGACTGCATTGACATGACCATGTGTAGACTTATGATGACCCTGCCGCTCACACTGAGGACATGCTAATCTTTTTTTTTTTACCGGTAGGAAAAACATTTAGGCACCTAAGATTACCACAGTATATGCTTAGGGCCCCATATAGTTCAGCAGGCCCTGTAGGTTGCAACAGTGGTAATGCCAGCAGTATGGTATGGGAGACAAAATGAATGCATGTCTTGTGCGTTTGGAGAATGGGGGAAACATTGGCAACATTTTTCTTGCCTTTTCCTGATGAGAAACATTCTAGATAATTGGAGAAAAAAAACAAGAATCAAAGGGGATGTGGGTAGACATTGGCTTGCATGGAGAGATTGTAACATTACTATATTGGGAGCAATGATGTTGAAACACATCATTATTATGAGAATTCAGATTCACATGCCTTAGCCGTATCATTGTTCTTGGTAAATGTTCAAACCATTACTTGTATAATGAATTCACATGATTGTCAGGTTATCTAAATTATTTTTTATTGTTCTTTCTAAAAGTGTGAAAATGGTCACATTTAAAAATGCAGTGTTTGTCATCTACATACATAATGGATGTTGCAACCTAACACCAGTCTTTTATATTTTGATATTTAAGCCTGGTACTTTGTCACTGATAAAAATAAGCAGGTTTTGTTTTTTTTGGGTGTGCCTTGGGATTTCCCCCCCAACTTCACATCCTCCTGTTTTGAAATTTTGTCTCTTAAAACATGAGAAGGGCAGAGTAACGAATGCTTTTTTAAAATAAAGTCGCTTTTTCATCTCTATTCCTGCTATGGATGGAGAATAGAGTGTGCGTGCGTGGAAAATGTGGACAATATTTGGCTTGCCTTTTAAATATTCCTGGTGGATAACATTCTAAATTATGGGGCCGCAAAAGAGAATCTTGTAGTACAGACATTGGTATGTGTGTAAATATTGTAGAGTTACTATATTGGAACCGATGGCACTGAAATGCATATATGAATTATCCTTTGGGAAAAGTTAGTCCTAGATCGTTTTATCTGTATATTGAAAATACAGGATGATCAGGTAGCCAAATGATATCACCAGATGGGGTTCACATGCTTGCTTGTTTTTGAATATCATGTGGATGGGCCAGACACCCAATACCACCAGCCTTATGGGGGGGGGGGGGGCGCGCGCTGGTTTGCCAATGGGTTTACCAGAGATTTGACCAACAGCAGATGTGCCTTGCATAGTACATAGTTCCATGTAAATCATATTTGGACCAAATCATTTGCTTGAAGGATTTGAAATTCAAAAGCACTCCTGTGAACTACTGTCTTAAAAAGCATTCCTATTCTGTTAATTGTTTTTCTGCTTTCTGGTGTTGTATGTGGCCTTGTCTCCATCTCTGAAAATAGGGATCTTGATGTGCTTTTCTGATTTTTGTTTGTGGTCTTACGGCCATCGTTAAATATGGGGATCTTGATCACCATAAGTTAAACCTATCAGATATTTTGTAACATTTTTATTGAGAACAGTCTTTGCAAACTCTGATTTATTTAAGTTTGTTAATAGATAGGCATCTCGTTGAACAAATGTAATAACAGCAGAGCGTTTATGAAAATGTAGATAAGAATCTCATTGTAGTTTTAGAAACCATCTATCTGCAATGCCACCTGCCTGTTTTTATATATAGAAATACATCAGTGTATCAGTTGTATTACAGTAATTTTCTTTTTCTTGCACAACAAACAAATTATTTACTCCCCAAGCAATGTCTTGCAGTGTATAAAGAGATCTTGATTTATAGCTGAAGTTCTTGATGTCAGAAATGAAATAGCATGTCCCATTAGATACAAAGACTGCAGGAAATACATTTGTAGAGTTACTTAACATCGGTTTTCCAATAACCAATTAAAGTAGAAAGTAATAGTGTATGTAAATAGAAAGGACTTGATGTAGGAATGTCATGTGACCCAGCCGCTAGTCAACAAGATTTGTCCACCTAGATACAACAGTCAACTAAAGGACCAGAACTGTGAAACTGTTTTAGAAAAATATGACATTTAAGGTTGTTATACAGCGTGTTTAATAAAGTTGGAATATACCTAGCCAAATTATTGTTTCTCAAGCTGAAATGTGGTCGCTACAGTCACTGTCTGTTAAGGCAGTTGTTCATCTAGGAGCCCAAATTCAACTGTTCATATGTCCCTGTCCCAGTTGAATTTATGAAGTAATCTAAAAATACTTGTAGGCATTAGATGATTGTAAAACCCATCTACTGGGTAACCTTGAATGAAACACATTTATCTTGAGTGACCTTTGTTGAAGACAACCAACTGCATCTGTGTTTTTCAGATGAAAAACAACCTTTTAGAACAGCATTGCCAGTGTTTCCAGGTCCCATAAATATTCTGAAACTACCCATACACATGAGCTCATTACACTCCAGCTGACTGTTCTTGGGGGGATTATCTGGATAAGGTGCAAGACCTTGTCCAAACACTGCCTCTTTAGATGTCTGGTCATGTTCCCAACTCTACTTTTTTCTTATAAATCAGTTTGATTACGTTACATGTCTCGGTGATCAGCAACAACTGTTCCATATATTATAACAGTAAAGAGTCACGCTGTCAGAATACAGTGTCTTGGTTGGGGAGATCCTCCCTCTGCCTCACTAGTGTAGATAGAGGATTCGGGTCTTTTAAGTTGTTGGTTTTTTTTGTTTTTTTCCTTCGTTCAACCCGCTGTTTGAATGAAAAAAGAAAGATCCACCTATGGCCAGCTTTATTTATTATTATTTATTAAGAGAAAATTCCATTGCAAGCAGAACAGCCTGTTTTCCTTTAGCAAATTAACTCCTTTTAAATCAGAACCCCATGCAAAAACATCTTTACATGTCCTTGTTGCTGATTTCCTACCTTCACTGAATTTGTCATCCATCTTCTGCTTCACTCAGTAATTACTCTGAAATAGCCTATTCATTTTCAGATCAAACCATTAATTCTTATTGGTTTCCTGTTTGTAAGATCAGTGGCTGCTGTGCCTATTACCCCACCCGCTGGTCTTGGCACATCCCTTCTGTAGTTCTTTCTCCAGGAAGCAGTGATGTAATTCAGCCTCACTTGCAGTGGTGGGTGGACCGAGACTCTCAGACATGTTCAACATGTACTGGCCAAGTGTACACACCCACATTCACTACAATTCTCTGTGGCTGGTGGGAACTGTAGTTTCCTTTTACTGCAGATAGAGAATATATGATGTAATGCCTGCTTTTACACCTCATCCTTGGCAGAGCAGATGCTGATATATATATATATATATTATGTATGTGTGTGTGTGTGTGTGTGTGTGTGTGTGTATGTATGTATGTATGTATATATATATGTGTGTGTGTGTGTGTGTGTGTGTGTGTGTGTGTGTGTGTGTGTATATAATTTTTTTTTTTTTTTTTTTTTTAACGAACGTTTTTATTTTGTTTTTTTGTCAAACTGACTACAAAATGGCAGTACAACATCAAGTAAGATATGCAACAGGAACAAGGTACATCTGTAATGTATATTTCAAATGGTACATCCATGCAAATTAAAAAAAAAGGAAAGAGAAAAAAGAAATTTAAGTACATGAGCAATATAGGTAGAAAGGTAGGCAGAGCTATATATCTACCAAGAAAATGACTCCATCAACCAAAATATGAGTGGACCTTAGTCAGATAGTAAATGCCTATGCGTTCTCCAAATTTCCCATTTTCTGTCAAATAAGTGCATCTTATCCAATAAGGTGTAATGAATTCTCTCCATGAGTATCACTGCATCAACTCTATGCAGAACTGTGGCTATTGGTACCGTGAGGGATTTCCAATATAGGGCTATAGCCCATAGGGCGGATATACAGATGGTATGCATTAGCCTCATAATCTCAGTCCGAACTCCCGGGATATGGGCTCCTAGTAGGCAAGACTGTGATGCTGTTATCTTTTGAATTACAGAGATGAGGCCATGAAAATGCATTTAGACTTTTCTCATAAATGGTAAAGGTTTTCAAAACCTTATTAACTTTTTAGTGTTTTGTGTAGGTGGGTGTGCTAATGGGTGCATTTTATGCCTATCCCGGAGTTCTTATTCAAGTTTATGACTAGATTAGGATGTAACCATGGTTTGTTTTGCAACTGTTAAGGACATTGTTAGACATGTTTTCTTTTCTCCACTTTGTCATGAAAGGCTGGGCTATGTTAGCCCAATTTTAACTAGGGAGGGGATTTTTCACTGCAATTTCTGCTAGCAAGAGGACTGCTCTGGAACCTTTTTTTTGCTATTCAGTTATTGTGGAGGGAAAAAATTAGCTCAAATGATGAACATATTTTATTGGAATCAGATCATCAAACATTTCTGAAAATCCTACAGATTTATAGTTAGATGTCTTGTCACCACTGTGTGTATCCAGATGACAAATTGGCCAAGTCAGAAAGCGACATTTCTGTGGCTTCTGGTGCTTGGTAATTGCAATGCTTACAGGCAAATGTTAAGGGTGTCCAGACACAACCTAATTTTTGCATACAATGTGAACATTTTTGTGTTTCCTTTAATGTACAGGTTAACTCCGAGTTCTAGCAGGCAGGTGATCATTTGATATGTTAACTTGATGCAGTGATTTTCCAGTGAATTGAAAAATATTGTGTTTCTTTGTCTCTGTAGAAAAGGGAAGGGCCCTTAAATTGTGCATGCATCACATTTTAATAGTCCTAGTCCTTGCTAAGAAACTAATGTGTGGCTAGCCTAAGAGGAAATTCTTGTAGTCGCTGTCCCTGAACATTAAATCCCAAAATCCTAAGGGGTAACAAGATGATAAAGCCAATGTAAGATTCATTTTTTTCTAAGCCTCAGCTCAAACAATAACATAAGCAGATGTATGCAGCTTAGGTGATAGAACGTGAAAGATCTCTGTGTGCTGCTTTCAATGTCTGTCTGTTCCACAATATGTGTGTTCTAAACTTGTTGACAGCATTAAATGTTGACATACAGAAGGAAGCAAAACCCTCAGGGAAAGACTATATTGGCTGCTTAGCCTAATGCGGCATATAAATAGAGAAACTACATTAAACAATTCACTTATTGCAAACAGGAATCTAGAATAATAACTTATTCCGCTTGCCTGCCTTTCTTCTTGTTGTAAACGGGTGTACAGTAAACCATTGGAATAATATTAAATATTTGATTTAGATGTATGGAAATTCACATTTAATTACATCGCTCCTTTTTCGAAGCCCTTCACGCCATGAAATAATGTGTCTAATAAAGCCTGCTTCCTTGGCAATAACAGTATTAACTGATAAGACATCAAAAGCTAGAATAATCCTGTGTAGTACAAAATAACACATGGCTTCATGCCATAATCTCAATAAGTACAATAAAATCGTACCTATCATACTATCATTTGCGCCTGAACTTGTCTGTTTATTTCAAATGTACAATTTCCTCCAATATTACTCTGAAGTATGAAGATTACACAGTATTTGATGAAGATGGATAAAGGATGGTTTTGTGTCAAAACTGTGGATTAAAAATAGTGGTAGAATCACATTTTGGGTTTTTTAATGTATTCGTAAAGGTACCCATCCATCATCATCAATAGTTGCTTGCTCTTGGGATCTGATGATTTTTATTACAGGCATTGGGACAACACATTTGTACAGAAAGTGTTTTAGAAACAGTCAGCCAATTTTTCTAAATAGTCTCTAATGTATTAATAGACTTAAACTTTGCACAATGGTTCGCAGTAAATGTTCCGGTTACAGGACTGTATGCTCGTTTGGGGTCTATTCATACTGCGTTGCAGTGACAGGCACCAGTGCACTTTACATGCATTAGTACCACCCATTTTTGAAGGGCATGCCGCATACCTTCCTGCGCTCCTTTTTAAAGGGTTATGCACAATTTTTGGTCTGTTTTTTTTTTTTTTTTTTTTTTTTTTTTTTTTTTTAACTGAGCATGTTAAGCACCTACACAACATGCATGCATTTAATTTCTTGTGAACTGGAGATAAAAAAAATACATTTTCAATGAATGGCTCGCTCTCTAGCAATAAAAATCTACCTGGTCTTGTCTAAAGTAACACCATAAGGCTCCATGCACACTGGGAGTTTTAATAACGCTGGTAACATTAGCTGTGTAAAGTCACGTTAAAAACATGAGGTTTTTCAGCTTTTTTTTAGCATTTTTGTATTGGTGTTTAGTGGCGTCTTTGCCTTTTTTTTTTTTTTTTTTTTTTTTTTATTTTATTTTGCATTTTTACCGTTTTTTAGAGGGTTTTTTTTTTTTGTCAAAAAAAATCCAAAAACACTGGTTTGCCACAATTTACCACAGTTTACAGCATTTTGCCTCATTTTCAGTGTTAGAGCGTTTTTACAGCTAGAAAACTCTACAACCCCATTAGTTCAGAGGTTTTTTTTTTTTTCAGCCTAAAAACATTGATTATAGTCTATGTTCTGGCTGTAGAAAAAAATGTCAAAAGCCAAAAACAGCAGCTGTAAAAACGTCCAGTGTGCATGAGGACTTAATACAAGGATTTTAGTTGAAGTGTGTTTTTTATGTTTGTGGTTTTTAAGTGTTTGATCAGGTTAACTGCCCAGAACCTTCCAGCAATAGCACAGCACAAATATACACTCTATAGTTAGAGTTCTAAAACTCACGCACCATATTGCCTGTTTGGTAGCTCATATGCAGAACAATCTGAAAAAGGTCAGGCAGGCACATTTATGACATATTAACTGTAAATGGCATCTTGGAGGTTTATTAACACGCGGCACAGTGTTTTGCACACCAAATGCTAAGTGAGTCACAGCAGGCTCATCCATGGCTTTATTCTAGGAGATAATCTGACTGGAAGCATCACATACAACTGATTGAGAATAAAAGCATTAATCCTTTGAAGTTCTCTGTACTTTATTATACTCATGCATGCATATTGGCAGCAGTTTCTTAAAGGTTAATTCCATCCAATGCCAAAATGTCATTCAGACCAGGATTTAGTCAAATATTCTCCGCTTTGCATACGATTCAGCAAGTCTTCAGACGTATTTTTTGGTTTTGCCCTCATACCTACTTGGGTGATTACATTTCTGTGGAATTTGTAGCCAGAAAATAAGTGTTTGCTGTTATAGGCTTGACAGTCAACCTACGTGTTGCTCTACAGCCCACGTTCATGGGGGAGCATTCATCTTAACGTAGAGGGAAACCCAATCACAAAAGTGTCTTATAAACATATTGATGTAATTTTAAAAGTCAGTTTTAAGTGATTTTGAATTGGCAGCTCATAATAAAAAAAAAAAAAACTAAATCTTGATGATCCTGCCAAGGTCCTAGGCATGTCCTTTTTGTTTGGTGGCAACATTCTATCCCTGTCTCCCAATTGCTCTCCTGCATTTTCTCTTTTCACACAGCCTGCTGATGGAGGCTACAAGTTAATGCAGCAAAGGATGGAAAAAAATGATGGTTTACATTTAATTTAATGAAGCATGTAGCTGCTTAAGAAACCTCAAAAGGGTCTTCAAAAACTAATGAAACATGCCTCCAATTTTAAGATGCCTCCATCAGCTCTTCTTCTAGAGTAAATGAGCATGCAGTAAAAGAAGGTCATGATATGACACATACTTTTTCCACATGGGCATGGGTGAGCTTTAAATCCGCTACGTTGTGTCCAAATTTAAAATGTTGCTAAGTACGATTATGCGCTCTGTAGTTTTTTTTTTTTTGTGGCGCTTTTTCTGAAAATTTAGCCTAGTTTGTTTTTCAGAATTTATTCATCAGAAGGATGACATTTGAGGCCATTCTTTGACACTCTTTATGTAGTAGAATTTTTGTTTTATTTTGTCTTACTCTTAGTATGCTTATTGAATATTCACGCTATACATACTTCCTGAGGCAGTCGGCATTTGAAAGAGAATAAGAAATGAGTACTTTTTGTATCTGTATATAAAATAAAAGTGCATTTATAATTTATCTGCCCCTATTTTCTGTACACAATTTTGTAATTCTGTGCGTCTTCCACCTACATATTTCACCAAATTAACATTAATTATGTTTGATGTGTGATGTCTTATTCACTTGCTTTCTTTGAAAGTTTAATGAGAACTTATCATTTTTTTTTTTTTTTTTTTTTCAGGGTGAAGTGAAAGGTAAAGTTTTCAAGTTAAAACTACTATGAGGTCAGAAGCTTTGCTGCTATATTTCACAATACTGCAATTTGCTGGGGCTGGATTCCCAGAAGATTCTGAGCCAATCAGTATTTCGCATGGCAACTGTAAGTAAAACAATGTATTGAACACAAATCATTAAAGCAAATGTCTTTTATGGTTGCAATCAGGCAATAAGGATACTAGTAGTTTTACAGAGGCATCATTTTCTGAGCCAGGAGTCTGCTCTGAATGTTAAAGGTGAACCCCGGGTAGATTTAAAAGATGCAAATTAGTGCATCCCTCTATTCCTTAATATAGCATTTAAATTTTTTATTTTTTTTTTAATGAGAGCAGTGTAAGCACCTAAATATGATATGTATGTCAGTCCCTCACACTCCCTGTAGAGCAGGGTTGTCAAACTCCATTTAATCACGGGCTGCATCAGGATTAGGTTGCCTTCAAAGGGCCAGTTGTATGTATGGAGTGCAGGACTTTAGGGGTACGCTACATACAGAGTTCAGGAGTGTGCTGTGTACAGAGTGCAGGGCCTAGGGGTGTGCTATGCACAGAGTGCAGGGTTCAGCTTTCTTTCAAGGGCTGTCCATGTCTATTTTCCTTTTTTCCTTCCCAGCCACTATGTGTTAGGACCACATAAAATGGCTTGGCGGGCCAGATTCGGCCCCCGGGCCTTGTGTTTGACACATGTGCTGTAGTGCAAAGAGAGAAGCAGCTGTGCTGTAGAATTCATGTGTTAACAAAAAGCATTTAACAGAAGGAGAGAGCAGATAGATGAGATTATCTGTGCGTTGCTGCTTTGTTCACTGTCCAGTCACAAGTGGAAGATCAAGGCCTGATTATTACAGCTCTCCTTCCCTGCCAGACAGGGCTGCGTAAATCATAGAACAGGATGGGCAGAAATATTTTGCCTGGTAAAATGACTCCCTTGTATTTATTTAATCTGTGTTTTTTTATTTTTTTGCTTGATGTTCACCTTTAAACTAACCATGGTGGGTTGGGGCTTGTAAAAGGGATGCCATTCCTTCATGGAAATGAAGCTTAACATTCCTCATCTATGTTCTATGGACAGGGTGGACACAATGTGTTCTAGTTTCCTACAGACTAGGTGGTAAGAATTGTTATACTTCGGAAGTAGCAATAAATATAACCACCAAGGCTGCAGGATTGTACGTTCTGCTCCACCGACTTTGGCATTCTGTGATGTTATCACAAGTGTCAGGAACTTTTACACATCTGCTACAGATGTCCTTCACTAAATATGATAGTGGGAGCAGTAGAAGCTTCCATGTTGTTTTGTTGGCTGACACGTGTGGTTAGGCATAGGGCCCATACTGATGTTTTGCCTACAATCCCATTACAATGCTGCTCTGTTTAGTACTTCTTCCATAGCGTCAACTGTCCTTCATTTGGAGGGACTGTCCCTCATTTGAGATGAAAATTATCTGTCCCTCGTACAGTCTGTTGTCCCCCTTTTGGTCTGAAGTGTACATCACTATACTGTTTTACTGTCAAAAGTGTTATGCTCCACTTTTATCCAAACCTTTTATCCAACCTCCTATATTACTTCATTTGTTATTTTGAAAAGCCAAAATAAAAAGACAATAGAGGTTAAAAAAAGCAATTGTGTGCTTCAGCTAATTATTTCCTGCATATTAGATCTTTGTGGTTTGTATAACTGGGGCCACTGTAGGAACGTGTTCTTTACCTACATACTGGGTTTCCATTTATTAAAACTAGAAAGTGCTGGTCCAGCACTGCTTGGAAACCAATGGGCTTCCAGATTTTATGTCCAAGACTAATTGGACAAGCTGAGTTAGAAGCTGATTGGCTACAATGCATAGCTGCACCTGATTTTTACACCATCCAGTTTTAGTAAATCAACCCCGTAGTGTCCTTTACCATTCCAGGAAGTTGGGAGGCATAATTACTCTGTCCTATATTAAATATTATTGTAGTGTTAAATAGACCGCTCTGAATCCTATAAAGCTGCACATACATGTTATTTTATTAGAGTTCCCCTTCCTAGTAATTCCTACACTGCCAGTGACTTGTACTAGCACCATCCTTTATCTGCTTTGCTAAAATGAATAATAAAGCTCTGTAACTCTGTGTGTGAGATAATGTAGCCCTAACTATAAATTACGTGCTTCTCTGTTCTAACCCGACTAGTGTGAGCAAATGGAATTTCTTTACTTTGCCAATAGAGAGAAGTCTCCCTTTAAAGTATTCTCTGCAGCATTCCTTAACCAGTTGCCCTCCGCCCTATAGCAGAAGGGGTGTGTGTGTGTGTGTGTTGCATTTCCAGGTAAGGGGTGCATGCACGCACCCTACCCGTGCTGCTTTTGGCTGCTGGGGATGTCAATCAGCAGGTCCTGGCCAGTGATTCCCAGCTGGGACTCGGTGATTGGTGACAGGGCTGAGAGGGGAGAGATCTGTGTGTAAACACATCTCTCTCCTGTCAGCATGGACATGCTGCTTTGTGCATCTCTGCACAACAGAAAGATACAAAGCAGCATGTCTCCCAAGTAAAACAGCACACAGTTAACCCTTTGATCGCCCCAGATGTTAACCCCTTCCTGCCCAGTGTCAATAGTACAGTGTCAGTGCTTTTTATTAGCACGGATCTCTGTACTAGTGTCGCTGGGGATGTCAGTGGCCATTCGGTCCCACCCAGTGTCAAAATGCCCGCCACAGTCCCGCTATAAGTTGCGATCGGCGCCATAACTAGTATTAAAAAATAAAAGTTCTAGTGTCTATATACCTCCATTTGTGGACTCTGTAACTTTTACGTAAACCAATTAATATACACTTATTGGGATTTTGTTTTAGCAAACACATGTACCAGAATACATTTTGGCCTAAATTTATGAAGAAATTTTATTTTTTACATTTTTTTTTTATTGGATATGTTTTATAGCAAAATGTCAAAAATATTTTTCAGAGTTGTCAGTCGTTTTTTGTTAATAGTGCAAAAAATAAAAACCACAGAAGTGATGAAATGCCACCGAAAGAAAGCTTTATTTGTGTGGGAAAAAATTACATACATTTTATTTATGTACAGCATTGCATGACCACGCAAATGTCAGTTACAGTAATGCAGCACCGCAAAAAATGGCCTGGTCAGGAGGGGGGGGGGGGGGGGTAAATCTTCTGGAGGGCAAGTGATTAAGTACAGTTTGTAGACGTTAGATTTTCAATTCCTAATCTCAATACATTGCGCACGTTTGGCAGCTTTTCTCTGTCTTGATAGAACTTTCAGTTTCAAAAAAGTGAAGCAACAAAATCCCTTGATGGATTTAAAACTTTAATTGTAAGGAAAGTATTTTTAAGTTGCACACTCTAAAGTTCTTTTGTCTGTACAGGGGATAATCTCTTGGCGTATCTACTGCTAATCTCTTCTACTAACCTTCTTAAAAGGTATAGGTTCTTAAGTACATGACCAGTCAGTCCCTTACTTCCCAGCCCGATCTACAGGCAGAATAGACGATACTGAAAAGTGCTCTTTCCTGTAGCTTATCCTGGCTTTGCGCAGAGTGGCCTTCATGCCATTATTAAAGTCTAGGCACTTGAATGCCAGGTGCTGGCGTGTTGACTAGGTTTAACTTTCTAAAATACCACCTGTTAAACAATGAACCAAAGTGGCCTGACTATACAGCAGCAGCTAATTGGTTCAGCAAGAGAAAGCTCACAGCTCCAAAGCCACAGAGATCGCCGTCTATTAAGAAAACCTGCTTTCTCGCCAGTGTTAAGCTGTAATTGTGATATTAATAATCGCAAATTCAATTACATGTATTAAAATGATAGAGGCAGGGAAAATTAACAGACACATACCACATGCTTATGAAATTATAGAGGTAAAATTAAAAATGCACAAATCCAGACTCCTTCTCAATAACCTATTCAATTAAAGTTAATTTTAACATGCAAACTGCTCTTTTATATCGTACATTTTGTATTCATATGTATTTCCTTGCTTATGAAGTGAGCCTGTTCCCAGCAGTATTTAAGACACTCTTTTAAACACAAAGTATGTTATGTAGTTTCCTCCAGGAGATTGGTTATAAAATCACATAAAAATAACACTTTAATGTTTCAGAGAAAATACCTTTTTGTCGCTATGGATTTCAAATATATTGCTCCTCCTTTTTTAATATTTATAGATAGTTATGTAATTGAAACGTGTTTTGCGAATATATTTCGCATATTATTTAATTACCCTTTTAGTGGGCTTTATATGTCATTGGCCAGCTTCATATAAAACTGGTATATCTGATGTGTTAGGGTACCATTGGGAATTCATGTGCATAGTTTGTATACCTCTGTTTCTCCTAATAAGTCCGCAATGAAGATGTCACATTCCACTGTGGAACTACCCAATTTAACATAAAAGAGGAACATTGCATCATCATCGGGTTTTGTATTGTCCGCCCCACTTGGGTGTAGCTGGGTATTGATTTGGGGTATTTCAACAGAGAGTATTTCAGGATATTAGAAGCCAGCACTTCAATGAATATCGCAGTTCCATAAAACTGAAATGGAGTTAATTTTTAAAGGAAACCTGTACTGAGAAGATTGAGGCTGCCGTTTCTTCTTCAGAAAATGCTGGTTTTAGGGTTATTGTGCTGAACAAGCAGCTATAAGGCTCCATTCACATCTGAGCGTGGCATTTTACCTCAGCTTTTGCGCGTTTTCATACGTTTTTGAAGTTTGGCATTTTTTTATTCGCTAATAGAGAAAAATATTATCTGTTGCAGCATTTGTTGCTAGATTTTTCTGTTTTTTTTTTTTTTCCCATCAGCTTTTAGTTTTTATTATTATTATTCATTATTATTTAGTTTTTTGTTAGGGTAATGGGTTAGAGTTAAGGTTAGGTTAGGGTCAGTATTACAAAGTGTATAGTCCATAGGGCGCTCCTGCTCGAACCAGATATCTGTAGCCACTAGGGTGGTGCTAGAATTAATCTCAAGGATAGTGAGGCCTAACAGACACTGAGGCAGCTCTTCATAGAGTTGGAGACAAAGCTCTAGTGCAAAAAGACATGGAAAGAAGGCACCTCCTTAGTGTAGTATTGGCAGTTTATTAACATACAAAGATAAAACGCCACTTGCAGGAAGTCAAAACATGACACTCATCATAGCAAATCGATGTTCCTGATGGTATGGGATTAAGGGCCGTCCAGCCATCCAGGGGCAGCGTGACCTGTGAAACACAGGGATGTCGGAACTAAGATGGCTACAGAACCTCAGGAGGAGTTGTGGAACGCATACGTTGGAACTGACTTAAGGTGGGGGATGGTAACACGTTTCAGACCATGCATTACTTTTGACGTAAGTAATAGATTTTTAGGACCGAGGAGCAACCTGCTTGTCCACCTGCCTTATCCCTCCTATTCTCCCACCCCCTTTGCTGATCTAAAGTTGCCGGTGAGTCTTCAGGGCTTAGGTCTGATGAAGGAGCCCTTTGCGCATGCTCTGAAACGCGTTACTGCCCCACCTTACGTCACCTCCAACGAATGCGTTCCTCGACTCCTCCCGAGGGTTCTACAGCCATCTTAGTTCCGACATCCCTGCGGTCCATGGGTCACGCTGCCGCTGGACGGCCTTTAAACCCATACCATCAGGAACACCGGTCGATTTACTATAATGAGTCTGTCATGTTTTGACTTCCTGTAAGTGGAATTTTATCTTTTATATGTTAAGAAACTGCCAATACTACACTTATAGGGTTCGAATTTTACTTATTTTCTTCTTACTTATTTATAGTATTTTATTTGTTTGTTTATTTGGTTAGGGTGATAATAATAGAATAAATAAATGTAAAATAAATACACAAAATCATAAATAAATACTTCTAATAATTACCCTATAACCATAACCCCCTAAAATGTAAAGTAATAAAATAATAAACCCAATAATTTATTAATAATATAATAATAATTATTTTTTTTAAGGTTAGGGGTTATTTATATATTTATCATGCTTTTTTTATATGTATATTGTTTTATTTAACATTTATTTATATATTACTATTTTCTATTCTTTTCTATGGGAATAAAAACGTGCCAAAAATTTGAAAAACTGTCCAACTTTTTTGAGCTTCAGGGGTAGGGGTTCTGCTTCAGGTGACTTGGAGTGGACATGTGAACCATCTCCAAAGAATTGTATAGATTTTTTTTTTTTTTTCCCCTGGGCGTTTTAGAGCTCGAGCTTCATTCTTAGGTGTGAATTCTTTGAGACGCAGGCCAGAAACATGTATGTAGAACAGATATTATGATTTCCCATGGACCATATCTGCATTGACTTTATCTGCAATGAAGCCAGAAAATAACCATGGTATCTATTATTCTTCATCTTATTATTATTTTTACAAGGAGGTCACCAATGGAAGTCACTATTTTTCTCTCTGTACATGTGTCCTTTAATTCAAAAAGAGGTAATTTGCTTGAAACCTTTCAATTTAGTAACACAGAATAGTTTCCCTCCTATCTTGCTTCTTCATCATTCATAATTGAAGAGGTCCACGATTTTAAACATGCACATTGAGGTTGGTGTAATGACTTATGAGAGCAATGTTAAAGTTAAGTTGGCTTGACTAAGGAGGCCCAAAGATATTACAGTAGATCCAAGCAATAGCTGAGTGCCTTTTTTAAAGTTGTCTATTGCCACTTGAAATCAACATATTTGTAATTTACATGATAGCGTTTAAAGACAATTCCCAGGTAGTGTTCGTCAGCATGTGTCACTGGAGACTTCAGACAGGCTTATAGCTTCCATGCTCGGGATTTAAGCTTTACAGCTGACATTCATTTGTCAATTTACATTTATCAGAAAAAACATACAGGGGTGCCTTTATTCTGTTTTTTAAGGGTGTCTGTAGACAGGCAAATATATCCCAGAGAATTGCAGGTAGTGAGAAATCTGTCAATTGCTGCCCTGGGATCCACCTCTTTTTCATTGACCAAGTGAAGTACTGCACTTTGACAAAAGGCAGGAATTAGCCAGGTCGCGCAGAGATTTTCCTATGGTAGGAAGCACTTCTTATCTCCTAGGGGTACTTTTTAATCACTGAATAATCACTCTGATGTCAGAAGTGGGAGGGATTGATCTATATATTGCCAGATTTATTGAATTAATCTGCCAAGAAGAGGTGTCAAGTGCTCTGAGAAGTGGAAACACATCATAAGCACTTTACAAAAAAAGCAGAATCAGTACGATCATTCACACACTTTGCCGAGCTGATTCTAATAGAAATGTAAATTATGTTTTGGATTTCTCCTTTTTGTTGAGTACTCCTGTATTGTTTAGAATTTCCTGTTTGTTTATGCATATTATTAAGTATTATATTACTTCTAAAAGAACATGTTCTGTTCAAGGGAATCCTTTGGGATACGCACATTTCTCATAACAGAAAATGTCAATACAAGCAATTTATCAAATGATCGGTTCAGATTTCTAACCATAAATCTTAAGTGATGCTTGAAGGAGTCAGGGGAGGAGGAGGGTCAGGAAAGATGATCCCTGAAACCCTTTTAAGCTTCTTAAAAATTTCCTGAAACCCATGGTGGGAAAAAAAAAATACTTGAAAGTAAAACCTTGTGAATCAGCTATTGTGTTCTCTAGTTTTCCATTTCTTGATTGTCTGCTATGTCACCTACTGGTTTTTAGTGCTCTAAAGGACATCAGATTAATGGACTGTTTATAGTGGTGTGCCTCATGTCACTGCCCCACTGTGTGAAAAAACATCCTGAGAAATGAATACCGTGAGGTCTCTTAAAGACTTTTTGTGTTTTTATTTTCTGACAGATACAAAGCAGTATCCGGTATTTGTGGGGCACAAACCAGGAAGAAACAACACACAGAGACACAAAATGGACATCCAGCAGATCATAATAATGAACCGGACGCTGTATATAGCTGCTAGGTACGTGACCTCTTTCTATCCTCAACTTTGCTAGTTTAATTGGGGAAATGTATTTGAAATGTGGCTTCTCTGTATTGTCAGGTTAGCCTTAAAATGATTACAGCTGGTCTCTACTTTCCAAAGCACATGTTGATTTACAAAAAAGATAAACCAAAACGGTTTAAAAATTATTACTGTTTCTTTTTATGATCAGTTGAACTGAATATATTAAATATAATGAATAAAATTCAGATCTTGAAAATAACATCATTAAAAGACCCTGCAGGGAGCCCCAGCACTGTCTGAAACGGCTCTAAATGTAAAACATTACAATTTACTCCACTATCAGGCTTTAAATGTAAAACATTACAATTTACTCCACTACCTGGCTTTTGTCAAAGCATTATTATTTATTCATAGTTCTGGAAAAGTTTTTACATGAAGGCATATGAACTTTATTTTGTAGCTTCTTTACATAAAATTACTGCTTGAACAATGCCAAGATTTTGCCTCCATGTTTAGCCATGTACTTGAGCTTGACTGCATATGACATGGATTTTTCTGCACACTTTGATGTCAAATAGTTGCAACTCAGGATTTTACCTGTGCAATATTAATTATTTATTTTACCTAAGCCCATGTTGTGTTGTATATGTAAATTGCGGTTACTATCAATGGTGCACATATTCTTGGGTGAAATGGTTCAGTACATTATTATTATTATTATTATTATTATTATTATACAGTATTTATAAAGTGCCAATAGTTCGCTCAGCGCTGTACATTACAAAGGGGGACAGAACATGTGACAGAACAATACCAATACAATGCAAAACATGAGGGTATTGAGGGCCCTGCTCTTTCGAGCTTACAATCTAGGCCAAATCATGGCCAAAACACCGACTCCCAACCATTTCCTAGGAAATACATGTGGCTCTTCGTTACCTAAGGTGTCCTGCATTATATGTTTCTTATGAGTTGTAAACAATCAAGGAATATCTTATTAATACTTGTGCGATTCTTATTAATGAAGTCACTGTGATCTGGCCTAAAACATTTCCAAGGTAGCAACAGTGCTCAAGTGCAGAAACTTTGTACACAATTACAAGTGTAGGGCTTCATAGATTCCTGTGTCCTCAATGTCTGCTCAAATCCAAAATAGTTTTTTTTTCCTCCAGGTGCTAAACCCCACCCTTTCCATTCAGCTGACAAATGGAAGGGTTTTAGTGGGCAGTAGAGGCTGTGAATTTGACAGGGGTAGGACTTTCTCTTTCGGAAGATAGCTCAATCTTGACAGAAACAGGGCCCCAGGGACAAAGGATCATTTTAATGGTAAACACAGGTACTTTCATACAGAACATATAGTTCCTGCACTGTAACAACATTGTTACAAACATTTTACGCCAGGTTGAGGTCCCTTCAACACAGGTTTCAACTTCGTATAACTAGCCACCGTTTAATTCAGTTTAACTGTGAAATGATAGAAGAAAATCTCTCCAGTTCTAAGAAAAAAAATATGACACTGCCTGCTAAACAACGTAAATGATTGAGAAGTTGTCAAATAGAAGTCAAAACCAGTGGGCTCACTGTGCTCTTGGCAAGGGTTTAATCTGCTCAAGAGTAAATTTTTCTGCTCCTAACGAATTTTAAACATTTTCAATCAATCAGTGAAGCTGCCTTCTAATGACTTGTTATTACAAGAAAGAAAAAGTATTATTCTCAACAGAAGCACTATTGTGTGTTGTAAGCCTGTTAGGAATCTGTTGATGAGCCCTTATAGACGCCCCCCCCCCCCCCCTCCGCAGCCTTTTTTTCCCTCCTAATAGTAATTGTGGTGAAATAGGAGACACTGAGACATGGCTTTGCATCCACTATGAGAGCACCTTTTATGGCATATCTTCTCTTTATTTTCCATCACAAGGTGCAGCTGAGCGATCAGCATAGAACATCTCCATCACTGTTGTCTGTACTGAAGTATCTCTCTCTTTTTAATTACTATGAGCTTTGGACCTTTGACTGGTGTGATATCCTTCTCATCATCGCATTGTACAATTTCATTTCTCTCCGCTCTTAGCACTACTGTACCAGTTAAAAGGGATAGGTAATTACCATTGCAGACAATAGAGGCAATAAGATTTGCCTGCTTCGTGTTAGCAGACTGGAATAAATGTGGGGATATAGGCTTGTTCTAATTACGGGCCTTTGAATGTAATTCATAGATGATTATTTACCAGCGGAAATGTTCACGTCAATCATGCGTATGCATTCATTTTTGTTTCTATGCAAAATGTACAATCTGCACTCAAGTGAGAGATAAAATAATAATGAAAAACAGAGTCCCTGATAATATGAAGCCTTTATGTTGCTTTTGAGATTAAAAAAAAAAACATTTTATAATTTATCTCACTAGCTTCCAAGCTGAACTCCAGACAGATAAAAACACCAATCATTATGAATGTATTCTTTTAAAAAAATCATGAATTGTATTTTTTTAATTGCAACTGTTGTAAATACTTAATTATATTGATATCAGCCTCCTATAATTGATTGCACAACATTACCAGTAGTGGTTGGGTCAGCACTAGGACACAACAGGATACTGCTGCTTGTACATGTGCCAGCAAGAGAAAAATGAGAGAAATAATGAGCAATGGATTAGTATCATCAATGCATTGCTCCTGATTCGTAGTCCATTCAGTATGCTTGGGTGCGCTTGATCCAATGATCTTTACCTGCCTTTGATTCTGCTGCAGTGGCAGTGATCTGACTGTTCTATCTGGCAGGGGTCACTGATTCACCCGAAAACTGGCACAGAATACTCGTGATTTGCCCATGGGTAGGCTGATTGTACTCAAGTCGATCCATCGATCAACTTGGGTACAACCAGCCTGTCAGATTTTTAGCATGTGTTTACTGCCCGTGGCTATAGCCGCCAGCCGTAAACTTTCTGTTCATACAATAGCACTGTAGGAGGCATGTTGATGACTGTGATGGGGGAATCTAGCGATTTTCTCTCTTTCCGCCTGTGGTGGAAGCAAAGAAAATTGTTTAAAATGGTTCAATACAGTCAGCCACTGCAGGGAAACTTCATAAGAATTGCTATGCAAATCATTCAGATCCATCAATATCTGCATTCAAATACTATTTACATGAAACTAGAAGGCAGGGGCTTTCTGCCATAGCAGTTTACACAGGCTAGGGACTTGGGGTAATGCATAGAAATGTGTTCATTATAATCATCTGGTGCAATTTCAGTATTACGATGAGCAAAGTTAGTGTCTGCATCCCTTTAGAGGTATTTAAACCATAGAGAATATCTCACCAAAACTTACAATTTAGGTATCCTCTGCAATAGAAATGTATCTAAGTGTAGACTTTTCGGAAAATTGGTGAGCCAGTCAAACAAGCAACAAATTACATTTTGGAGGCAATCTGTGCAGCAACATTGTACAGAATGCTTCTAGGTTGCCATATTGCATTGCATTTTACAGAAAATTACAGTGTCGCAGATTAAAATGGAAAGTGGAGTTACTCTTTTTTAATATAACATTTTTCATATTTCTCTTTTAAAAAAAATATAATTTTTCAGTGTAGCCAAATAAAAAATATGCACCAAGCCCCTATATAGTTCCTTAAGAACTAAGTTCTATTATGTGATGTCCTGTGTGTCAATTTAAACAGGAGCCCATTTTCGGTTCATGAGTAAATAGTGTAGAGAACAAATATCTGTATGTCACGAGGGATGTGTTGTACAAAGAAAGCATTAACACAGGAATTTTGCCCAACATATTGAACACCCACCTTGCCTGAAGGCCTGAATGGCTTCCCACTGTGCAGATCAACACATGTCAAGAGATTCACTCCCCTCAAGAATCCACAGAGTTGTTCATTCAGCAGCTGTTGTAGCACATATCCTGTAAACATACATTATATGAGTGACCATAGGTCATGAACAGCCAGTAGCTTTGAGCAAATAGTCTTCATCCACAAGACTATGCCATGGCAACAGAATCCTTGCCACGATGACCAAGCATCTATGAAGAACTATTTCAACTTGTAGTAATGCAGCAAAATGCCAAGCTGGTTTATTACATACAGTTTGTGGAACTTACTGTTTGAGCAATACAAAGTCTTTTTGTCTGTTATGGAAAGAAGTGTAGTTAGTAGAGCTGTAAGGATCCTTTGGAAAAGGAAGTTTCACACTGTGTTAACAAACAGAGGTGGCAAGTACAATTGTCCCATTTATTAAGTTCCATTGAGACAGGGCTGCCTATGTTATCCAATGTACTTGGCATTATGGGAGAAATCAAGCCAAGCAGAAAGATTTTTTTTCAGGTTTCCTTAGAGTGCCAATAGTAATGAGGATTCCTTGGCAATTATCGCTATCCAAGTGAAAAGGCCTCATATTGCCTCTTTATGAGGGACTTGTAAACTTTTTCACGCAAACACATTGTAACAGTGAATATCAAAACAGCAACTTAACAGCAAATTAACTTTGGTCAGACACAGTCCATGGGTTGCCCACTAATGTTCACGTGTAGCATTTAGCAAGGAAAGATCGGGTACGATTATTGAGTGTGTTCTGTTGGGTTGCGGCATTGCTTTGCAGCAGGACAAAGTGGGCACAGCAAATTAAGCTGAAAGCTAATGTTATTCTTCTAATGACCCAGACTGTGGTTTAGACATTAAAGTGAACTGCGTGATAAACTGCAGCATCCAGCTCCTAGGAGGCAAACAGAAGTTCTTTTCTTTTGCAAACCCAGAACACTCTATATTACAGCATTTGGCAGACAACAGAACCTAATTACAAAAGAATTTAGCCACAAGCGTTAAGTAGTTGTTGGAAGTTCTCAACTCATTCCTAGTTGCTCTTTCATGCAGTTTAATATGTAAATAGTTTACTAGTTGTGCCCCAGAAAGTGTTATTAACCCCTTTATTGTTGCTGTTTTACCCTTTTCATTATTTTTAGGACTATACAGTGAAACCATAAACATGCTTGCGCATGTATTTAGAGCGGAGTTCCAGTCAAACTGTAAAAAAATAAGTCAGTGGCTACAAAAGGTGTAGCTGCTGACTTTTAAAAAACAACCACTCACCTGTCCCCCAATCACGCAGTGTCCTCCCTGCAGCCCATTTCACCAGCTATCCTGTGTTCCCGACACCGGCATGTTCAGTGTGGGCACCCGGCTGTGACAGCTTGCGGCTTCACAGCCGGGTGTCCAATGCACATGCGCGCATATCGCTATGCTCCTGTAAATGGTCCAATAGAGGAGGAAGGGGGGGGGGGAGAGACAACTAGGTGTTCACAGCGTAAGTGGCAACAGGTACCTGTCAATTTTGGATACCCACCCCCACGCTTCCCAGAGGTGCCAATCCTTAACAGGGAGCGGGGGACCAGTCCTTAAAGCAGAACTTTCCCTTTTGGGTGGAGCTCTACTTTAAAATTGAAGGTGATAATCTTATTAGGGTTGGTAAATCTAAATTACAGACTATTGTATATAAAAGAGCTATTACTAGCATTTACAGGTGAATAAAAGTAATACCTTAAAAAACAAAAAAAAAAAATCTGAACCTTTACAATTACTTTAATAACAAACATGTCATACTTACCTGCTCTGTGCATTGCTTTTGCACAGAGCAGCCCTGATCCTTCTCTTCTCGGGTCCCTTGCCATCCCTCCTGGCTCCTCCCCCCTGGTGAGTGCCATCAGAGCAAGCTGCTTACTCTGGGGACACTTGTGCGTGCTTGCTCACGAGCCTCCTGTGTGTGCCTATAGGACACAGGGATGGCACTACCTTCAGTGTTAACCACATTAGTATGGTGTATAGAAGATACTGTAAATAAAACTATTGAGGCAATTGCTGGAAAAAGCATCCCAGGGAATATGTTTAATATCCGGGATGGACATCCTGAATTTTAGCCAGAGAAAGTTAAGAAAATGAAGATTAACTGATTGATTTTGTGGAAGGCTGTAATAGGGTTTTTTATGTAGACCGTGCTTTAACAAAAAAAAAATTCTGTTCTCCTTCCACATTATGGGTGTATGTAAATATGGGTTAACCTCTATTTTGTCTTGTACTTCCCTTATCCCCAGGGTAGAATAACAGACAAGTGTACATCAGGCCAGGTCACAGTAAAACTGCTCTAACATACTTGAAAGAAAAAGAACAAAAATTCTCATATACTTAAACTTTGGTACATTTTGCTGAGCACCAAAGTGTGATTAAAATGAAGAAGCCCTGGAAGCACTTAAACTGCTGCCAACATTCACTGTTCCGTTAACAGTCAGATCCGTGCAGTTCCGTATCGAGCTACTGCACTGACTTGCTGCAGCCCCAGTGTAATGTAGAAGGAGCCCATTCTACTAGATGGTAAATACAACTAGACAATGAACAAACACTTAGCAGTCATAAAAACAGAATTGATGCTTCTGCAGCAAAAGTGGGCCCGCTGTTCACATTTGAGTATGTGGAATTACATAAACAGAGACATGCACCAGTTACTCAATTCCTACATTTGCTTTTCATGTGAATAAATTACAGAGAAAAGCAAAAGCTTTTCGGACTATGAAAAAAGGCATGATTGCAGATGTCAGAACAGGTTTGAGAAATATGAAGACTTCAGAGTTGGCCTTAGAGGGTGGCCAGATGTGCAGGTAGGACCAGATCACTATGTACGATAAATTAATTTATTCAAGCAGAGATCTCAATCTGAAGCCAGTGGTGTTTGTGTGACCAAAAGTCATCACATGGTCTCCCCACTCCAGCCAAATTTAGTACCAGAAAATGGTCACTACTATAATGTATGGCTATTGTTATCAGGATGACTGGTGTGTGGTAAATATATTTATGACCGTAGCAAATAGTAGTAGCAGTCATTTCATTCCCATTGTTTACCTGCACTGGAAACATAATAGCCCAAATCAGATTGGTTACCATTGGTAAGAATGAACATGGTGTCTCAATCCTGACATTTTTGCATTTAAAGTGTGGAGTCCATGGTTTAGTTCTCCCATTGTCTCTCTAGATTTTCTTTTTCCTCTTATTTGCGTGTACTGTACATGGGTAACTTCCAGGTACCATCATTTCTTTCACAGCCCAAACCAATTGCCTGCCTTTCATACAATGAGCCCTTGTATGTGTCTGACTGCGGCAGAGACATTAGGTTGTATGTTCCTTTAAGAGAAGGAACATATGTGAATTGTTGGACATATAAGCGCTGTGGCATTTGTTAGCACTATAATGCTATTTTTTTTATCTTTCAAATTTAAAAAGAATAAACTTTGCCCATTTTAGCCAATCGTCTTAGTGTTAAATTTGTAACTTGCCCATATGTTTTGTTAAATTTTATGTTGCAGTATGGTATAAAACCTGAAACATTGTATAAACCTTAGTGTTTTTCTGATTTATAATTGATTCAGTAGAATATTTGATCCTCCAGATAAATCCATATCCAGTCTATTTTAATATTTTAATTTCTTTCCAGGGATCACATTTATACGATAGACCTGGACACACCACACTCAGATGAAATCTATTTCAGCAAAGTAAGTGTTGTGTGGGGTGGAGGATTCTTCAATATTGGGTGTTCCTGTTGCAATCTTTATATAGAAGTGCACGTTATGCTTACTATACTGGTGCATAGAGATTTTCCTGCGAGAGTTTTAGATATATTTCCTTAGAGCTCAAAGCTCTTGATAATCTCTTCCATTGCTTGCCCATGGTACATTAGTAGATTGTTGGACAAGCTGCCATTCTGTAACTGAATATCCAAAAGACCCAGCATGCAGTGCATGATGTGACTTGTAGTTCCCATAGAACTTGGAGGGCTGCAGCTTTCTTTCATCAGCTGGGCGGCAAAGAATATTGAAAAACAGAAAATACAGTTATTTAATAGATGGATTTGTGGAAACACTTCAGCCTCTGCTGCATGTTGCCTTGATGGAAATGTCTCAGAATGCCTGCAGGATTATCCATCAAATGGCTTTCATCCAGCTGAGTTATGCATTTGCATTATGTGTTAACATTTACTTAAAACACAAACAGCCGTTTTAGCAATGTTTTGTCTTGCTGTTAATAAGTGATTGCCTTAGTGCAATGCTTTTACTCACTCCTTGGCTATCAGCTAGATGCATTACATAAGGCACACCATCTTATATAGTACTTTTTATAAAAAAACTCAAAGCGTTATAAGAATTTTTAAATAACTGAGCAGATTCAAAACAACGTGGTTGTATTAGATTTTTTCCTGGGTTTACAGTCGGTATAATGGTATTTGAATTTTATATTAAAATTGGGAATAAAGCTTTCTGGAGGAACATATCTGTGAGGGTTGAAACGTATATCTAATGCATAGAGGTGGAAAAGAGTGGGGCAAGGTCAGAATGTTTCTTCCCAAGGTCAGAAGTCTACATGGATTGTGAGTGCAGCTGCTTAGTGCCTTCAGCTACTCAAGCAAATATTTATGTTGACAACTTAGGACATTATAAGAGCTGGGCATTCACTATGCATTATTGGGTCTATTGATATTGAGTTGGAGCTAAAAAAAAAAAAAAAAAAAAAAAAGTTAAAGGTAGCCCACTGCACCTTTTATTCCAAAAGCTCTCACTTAGCTGCAGAGTGGAGAAGCCTCTGACATAATTTTGAACTGCACATTTTTCCTTATCCTGGGATGGTTTTCCTAAAACACATTATTTGTAGCACCACAGTCCATGCTATGCTTGAATAAAAAAAACTGAAGCCTTTGGCATATAGGTTTCCCCACTGTAGACCAGCCTGTCCTTATTTCCACCACTGCATTTTAAAGGTGTTGTTAGATAATCACCTTTTCGTTTTGCCAAGCTGGTTGTCAGAAAAGACTGATATACTTGGAAGATAAATGCAGAGTAAATGTATTGGGTAGTTTGAAAAATGTTCTCACAGTAGAAAATTGTTCTATTTCACTACAAATAAGACAAGCACATTTTGCATATCAGAAAAGGTTTACATGTGTGCTCTAAAAATGTTAAAAAGAAAAAAAAAAAAGTTAATGCTTTTGGTTTGTCTCTGAATAGAGATGGGCTTATGCATGTTCAAATGCTCTTCCGAACCCACATGGCTGTGCCAGCTGGGAAGCTGTCATCTGTAATGGGCCAGACATTGCAGCTTTATGTATGCCCCACAGCTACACAAATACATGCCCCTTTGCTCCTCATATGACTGGCCCATTACTGGTGACAACTTCCTGGTAGACTTGTCCACATGGGTTCGGAAGAGAATCTGGACAAATAGAAACATAGAAGAGTGAAGACAGAAGGAAGATTAAGTGGTCCTATTGAGTCTGCCCCTTTTTTTAAATTTATTTATTAACTTTTTTTAGTCTGAGTATAGATCTATGTTCGTCCCAAGTATATCTAAATCCTTTTACTGTTGATTGACTCACTACCTCTGCTGGAAATCTATTCCAAGCATCAAGTACTCCATTTGTAAAATAATATTTTCCAAGATTAGTTTTTTGAATTTCCATCCTGCTAGTTGAGGCCATGTCCGCATGTTCCTGATCTGGTCTTCATATTGAAAATACTGCCCTCCTAAACCTTATTTACCCCCCTGGATGTATTTACAGGTTTCAGCCAAGTCTCTCCTTTCCCTTCTTTCTTCAAGACTGTGCTTAAGTTCTTGAAGTCTCTCCTGATATGTTTTATTCCTCAGAACTTTAGACCTTCCACCATTTTTGTTGCCCGTCTCTGGACTTGTTTTATCTTTTCAATATTTCTCTCTCTATCTATCTATCGATCGATCGATCGATAGATAGATAGACTTCCCTCCTCCTGCTGGTGACCCCTCTAGTGATGCATTCAATTCTATTCACTTTTCCCACTGCCTGGCCACACTGTTCATTTTGCAATCATCTAAAATAAGTACCCCCAAAACATTTTCCTCTGTCGTGCAGGCCAACACTGTACACCCAATATTGTGCTCTGTCAAAGGATTCTTTTTCACTAGGTACCAATTTTACATTTCGAAACACTGAACATTAGAAACATTAAACTTTGGTATCCTCTGCTTTATCCAACACGCCCAAATGCATCTCTATTTCTGAAAATCCAAGCACTTTAATGGTCAGGTACTTTATAAAATTCTTTTAAACAACACTAATTTAGGAAAAGCTTGTGAAGAGTTGGTTATACCCCAATACTTACACATCTTAAAACCCCTCTGCTATATGTTAAGTAATATCTACAGGCACCAGTTAAGAATCCTATACAGCGTCTTGAAAATGCATCACTCCCAGGTCTTATCTGTTATATAGATAATGGAGCTCACATCAAAGAGGCAGAAATCCTCCTTTGGAATGCTGAGCATCTCTTTCTTCAACTTTGTACTTCTCTGTGTTATTATGCTGATGCTGTGAAACACTACCCAGGGATTTCTATATGGCCTGCTAGAGCTGTATGCCTCATTAACATATTGTTATGCCTGTGGTGCAAAGAGCTAGGAGGAGAACATTCATGAAGCCATCCCTTGATACAACTAAGTGTGTCATGTCGGTGCCTCTATTCATTTTGATACCATTTTTCTTTCGGTGTGACATTTTTACATCTTCCAGGTACAATAGTGTGTTTATTAGTGACACAAACGTAAAACAGTAAATATGTTTTATCCTGGTCTGCCGAGTAAAGAGGTAGCAAAGCAAGCTTTCTGGGGATCTGTACAGACAGGCAATCAACAACTGGCACAGCCTAGCATGGCGGTATTGCCCAAGTGACCATATACCTGTCAAAGAGAACATGTTGGACGTTTCAAACATTGCATTATATGATGCCTTAAATAGATGACAATTAATCACAAGGGAGATGCTTGCATCGCTTAAACCTCTGTCCTGCAGCTTGTTTCCCAAATTCAACTCTGACATTAAAAATCAAAGACCTGGCAGTCTCTGGAGTGCTAATTGATTTTCTTCTCACCTGATCTTTGCAGAAACTGACATGGAAATCCAAGCAGCCGGATGTTGACACCTGCAGAATGAAGGGAAAGCATAAGGTAGGCAGTTTCCATTTCTCTGCCTGACACCAAAGGTTACCCTTTAGACGCTTATCTGTGCTGGGAGCCTGTGATGTGTTATGGATCACAGCACACACCGCTCCAGCAGTAATTATTTTTTCAATTAACTTGGTGACTCTAAATTGCAGAACAGTGTCTTGTTTACTGATAAATATCATGTTAAAATGAATCCTGAACAAGACCCTAGGAATGGGATTAGCATTAACAGAAGGAAGGGTGCAGCAATGTTTTCTGTATTAACCAAAAATAAGTTTTATTTTCTGAAAGAAACCTCAGCCAGGAGAAATATGGAGAATGGCTTCTCTGATATTCTTCTGAAAATGCTAGTTGATTGGCTGTAGTGCTGATGTAATTACTTGAGTACTTTCTAAGTCGCCCACTTCCAGCAAGCATGCAGACTAACATTCTGACTTTATAATACAGAAATCGGAGGATCAGCTTGATGTCCAAGGTGTAAAAGCATTTTCAGATATCCCTTTGTGCACTTTTTGGATAGAAACAGAATCCCTGTCAAGTTTTTGTTTTGTTTTTTGTTTTGTTTTTTTGCATTCTACCCCTTACTGACTATTCATCTAACAGAGAGTGACCGCTTTAGGCATCATGCCTGGCATTTAATAACTTCCTATTGATAAGGCCACCCAACTGGAACCTCTACGATTACGAAGAAAAACATAGATATTGACAGGCCAGAATGTGGAAATTTTAAGATGTTGAAAATGACTGGAGTAGATTCAGGCATCCATGAATGAGTTGATCTATGAGCCCAAACCAGTCAGTGTCCTGAAACCGGCATCAACCTCATGTCTTTGGTCAGTTGCTCTCAGGTGAGCACATTAGAAATCCTGCTCCAATCACTATTCTCACCCCTGAGATAACTGGTGTCAATAGTAGTATTTGAACCCATCTCCATTGCAAAGCGTAGCTGACTGCCTTCATAATTTATGAATAGCAAGAAACAATAACACATCTAAACCACAGAGATGTCCTGCACAATGAGACACCTAATAATGGCTGAGTAAACAAGAATGTTGAAAGGAATCACGGTAGGTTAGACAAGGCAGAATAAATATACTGGTTGATGTAATGGCATCTTGATGGACCTAAAAAAATGTTTGTTTTTTTTTCCTTTCTGCAGGATGAATGTCATAATTTTATTAAGGTTTTACTAAAAAGGGATGAAGAAACATTGTTTGTCTGTGGAACAAATGCCTTCAATCCTGCCTGTAGAAATTATAGGGTGAGTAGTTTTTATATGTTTTATTTAATTCTTTTAGATATAAATTTTACAGTCAGCTCTGTTAACCTTATTTAGAACAACACTTGGTGTGTGCAAATGTATTTTATTACAGGCTTTTCTATAGCGGTGAACATTTACAAGGTGCTTTACAGCACATACAATTCAAACCAGTTCCTGATGTTTCTGCAGGGATCCCAGCAATAATGTCACGCTCCACCCTGATGCCTCACATGCAGCTGATTCAACCTCTCAGCACCCTGCCGAGAGCCTGAGACAGCCACTCACTCCTCCTTCACAGCCCTGCACTCCAGTGAGAGCTGGAGGGGCAGAGCAGAGAGCCTGTGACTGTCAGTCACCTCTCTGCTCAGAACAGACCCAAGAACTGGGTGATCAATGGTCATGTGATCACTCAGTTCTTGGGCTTAGAGCCAGTGGGGGACAGCTGCAGGATCAGACCGATGCTACAGCAGGTAAAAAAGTATTTGTGTATTTCTTTTTTTGCCATTCCCACACTTCATTACTGTGCAAAAGTAGTATTATTTGTCTTCAAACAATATCAGTAGGCTTGTATGGCATACCATTTTTACTATAGAAGGCCATAATGTGTGATCATTTTTTTTTTTTTTTTTTTCCCGATGGCATACAATTTTTACTGTAGAGGGCCATAATGTGTGTTTTTTTTGTTTTTTTATTTTTGTCTAAAATTTTTAACGCAAACTTATGTTGTGAAAGTGGTATTCCACCATGCCTACTCCATAAAATTCCTAGTTTTACTAAGCTTGGCTAATACACTTAAATTATCTGTATGCAAGTTGGAAACATGGTGCCCTATATTTAGGCTTTTCATGTGCTAAAACTAATGGTTTCCAATCTACAGATGACCAGAGGGCATAAAAACTTAATTTGCATATCTCCACCTGCCATCTTTAAATGAGGACCATTTGTGTGCTCAATATTAATGAAGTGATGATGTGTGGATGCCTTCTGTTGTAAGAGGATAATTCCACAATAACATTTTAATGAAATACGCTTCTTTTTCTGGTTACAGTTGTACGCTGCTTACATGCAGCAAGCCCAATAAAAAGTCTTTTGGCATTTTTTTTTCTAGAACCCAACTAGACAGATAAATTAGCCAAGTGTGCTGTCATAGGTCCTTGCAGATAACGGAGCGGGTTGCACACCTGCATTACTATGCTGGAATTTGGTATCTTTCCTCTTATCTTTGTCACCACTGCAGGCCTTGGAAAATAATCTACCTCAGGATCCCAAGGGCCTGTCTATTCCACTGATAATCATACATAGCTGTGGGGGCAGCAGCTGATTGTTTACCTCCCATAGATCTTTCCCTTCTCTCAATGCACACTACAGTATTTTACATTCAATACTGAAAATGCAGGCACTTTACTTTCTGCTAATTTTATTATTCCGAAGTGAATCAACAAAATGCATTATTTTTAATGAATGACTTCTCGCTGTTTTCTAATGAAATGGGTGGGAGTCTGTTAAATGCTTACCAGTCAGTGTGCGTTATGCTTCTATTTTCAGTCATTGCATGTTAAATTCTACAAATCTCTACACAGTCACATTGGTTTTATGTGTTCTATACTTGAATTCTTTAGATAAAAATGGGCACCTGTTTTTAGAATCTGAAGGGAAGTCGGGAGCTAGTAGAGGGTGCGTCTTTCTTTTTAATCCTTTTGTTTATCAGTTCTTGTAGGCAGTGGTTGTGTGCTAAGAGAGTCTGCTTTCTTTGCACTCCTCCACCATTCTCCACGTGTAGCTGTGAGGGATACGCAGCTGGTTTTCCAACAGTTGTGCCAAGCACTGACTCCCTTTACTCCCCTTGTTACCAATTCATTCTCGTTCGTTACAATTCTTGCTTCTAAGGCCCCATGTACACGGGACACTTCTGAATGATGGAAACTGACTGCTGGAAAATGTAGGTTAAAAAAAGTCAGTTTAGCCGCATTTGAATACCGAATTTATGCCCGTTTATGAGCGTTTGCGTTTAGAAGCGTTTTTTAAAGATAACCTCAGGAGACATTCCAAAATACCCAGAATGCTCAGAAAAATTGTAAAATAACTATTTCAGACATTTTGAGATAGAGAGAGAAGAAGCAGAGATAGCAGTGTTTGTTGAGATTAGCAGTTTTTTTTTTTTTTTTTTTTTTTTGTGGTGTTTGGATGTGTTCCAGCTTATTTATGTGCAGAAATTATTGCAGCAGTGTATGACATATTTATTTTAATGCAAAACCTCAAAGTATGGTGTACCAGGTCCATTTGAGTACCAGGAAAATGCTTTGCATGCATTTTTCATGATAAAAAGGCTGTGGACAGCATCTGGAAATGGAAGAGTTAAAAAAAAAATCCAATCGCGGTTAGCCGCGGTTATTTATTTCAGGTACTTATATAGCGCCGTCCATTTACGCAGCGCTTTACAAATATATCGTACATTTACATCAGTCCCTAACCCTCAAGGGGTGTACAATCTAAGGTCCCTAATTCACATTCATACATACACATACTAGGGACAATTTTAGACAGGATCCAATTAACCTACCAGCATGTCTTTGGAGTGTGGGAGGAAACCGGAGTACCCAGAGGAAACTCACGCAGGCACAGGGAGAACATGCAAACTCCAGGCAGGTGGTGCCGTGGTTGGGAATCGAACCTATGACCCTAGTACTGCCAGGCGGAAGTGCTAACCATTTAGTCACTGTGCTGCCCATACACACGCTTGAACGCTGATCACATTTACTCCTGAATGCAAGTTTGGTGCGTTCAAAAAAACGACTGTAAACTCAACTGACTGTAAATGAC
Organism: Staurois parvus; assembly: GCF_062004578.1. Lineage (NCBI taxonomy): Eukaryota > Metazoa > Chordata > Amphibia > Anura > Ranidae > Staurois > Staurois parvus. The sequence goes on from NW_028318154.1 coordinate 2,186,703, forward strand.
ATAGTGTACATGGACACATAGGAAAACATTAGGGAGAGTTCAGGGGCTGCTGAAAAAAACTCAGAAAAGCTCCTAAACGTGAGTTGATCAGCTTCAGTGTACATGGAGTCTAACAAGTCCTAAGTTGCCTTAGCTCTTTTTCTTTACTCTTTTTGGTGAGGATATTGTTTTTTAACCTTTTCCATAATACAAATGATCCATCTCCTCCATTTTCACAGATGTTTTCTTACAATACCATCCTGCCTCTAGATATCATCACCTTCTGTCCATGTCATTTGAAGCACAAGTGAGATGTGTAGGGGAAACGCACACCAGTTAACATGGACACCTGTGTTCTTCCTGTCTGTTCGGCAAGCTTTGCAGATGGTACTCCATCAGCCTTTGACATGTTGAACAGATGATGGGGCCTCTTTCCTGGGCAGCAAAGTAAAAAGGCAGATGGGCATCATAGGTGGAATAAGCCCAGCTTATTTCCTTTCATCTGACTCTTCCAACTCCAGCTTAGCGGTGCTGCCCACAAAAGTAATTGCTTTCTGAAAGGCTGGACAGTGAAAATTCATGACAGGAAACAAATAATGACAGGTCCTCAGCTGAGTGATGAAAGCTTTATAACATATGAGTTAAAAAAGTTAATTGCTGCCTGGTACGGCAAGCAAGGTTATTTCTCACGAACCTTAAGCAGTTTTTGATTTATGTCAGGTACACCATTCTGGGGGAATGTATCTGTAAGATGGATTGCATTCAAATTTGCAAAATAGCCAACAATGATGTATGATTTGCTTCAGTTCCTGGTACTGGATACTCTTCAAATACAAGCTGTGATTGCAGAGCATCAATAGGGACTGACATTTGACTTTATCTTTTTTTTCTTTACCTATTGACATATGTTATCCAGATCTGTTGGATCTAGAACAAAGCGTGTATGCCTGATGTAGAACTGTCCCAAAAAACAACTTGTAAAAGGACAGATTGTAACATTGAGACTCATCAGTAACTTAAAGTGTTATCAAACCCAAAAGGAATTTGGCATTTATTATATTGCAGTTTACCAATTCTTACGTGTGATGACTGTATTAGTTTTCTCTCTTAGGCTTTCTGTCCTTTCATCTAGTTATCTGGCCAGCAAGTCTGTTGGTTTTCAAAAGATCAAGCTCTCCTGCAAATGTATCCATTAAGACAAACCGTTTACCGCTGACAGGCGTGTTTACAATGATCAGCTTTTATTTATTCATGTAAAACCTTTACCCCTCAGAAAAAAAAAGTTGCTGTAACTGCTTGTGTAACTTCAGTGTGAGCTAGAGCTTGGCTTCAATTTGTTAGTGTTTCTAAATCTGCTAATAAGTCTAAGACTCCCCTCTCCCCAGACTGACAATGCTGCTGTCCAAAGGTGTCTCCTGTGCTCTTTCATCCAGATCACCAGGTGAAGACAGAGGGGGAAAAGCCAACGAGAAGAAATCAAATGCAGCCACCACATCTAATGATTTTTAAGCTGCAATATCTTACATTTTTAGTTTTGGGTTTAATAGCAGTTCTACAAACAGAATCTGAATTGAAGAAAAGCTTAATCTGAGGTCCAGTTTACACCTGCATGATTGAGGTGGCGGTATATTGCCTGCACATTTCTGGTTTTACGTGTGTTGCCACGTAACGTGAGTCAACGTGCATTTTACTGGACCCTATATCAAAGATGCAATAAGCAGGACGTTTTCTAATGGACCACATGGGCAGTTCTTTTAAAACATGAAGAGGTACATGAGGCAGATGATAAAACTATGGCCATGAAAAAAGCTGTTTTACTGCACACCCTAGATCTGGTCACATAATCAAATACACTGTGAGCAGTCTGTGCCCAGCCCGACATGACACACAAAACGCCATGCTCTCATCTGGGTATATTGAAGTAGCTTGTCACAGGTTCTGTTAAAGTTCTGGAAGTATCTCTCTCTCTCTACCTACCTCGTGCTCTCTCTCTCTCTACCTACCTCGTGCTCTCTCTCTCTACCTACCTCGTGCGCGCTCTCTCTCTACCTACCTCGTGCTCTCTCTCTCTCTCTCTCTCTCTCTACCCACCTCGTGCTCTCTCTCTCTACCTACCCCGTGCTCTCTCTCTACCCACCTCGTGCTCGCTCTCTCTACCTACCTCGTGCTCGCTCTCTCTACCTACCTCGTGCTCGCTCTCTCTACCTACCTCGTGCTCGCTCTCTCTCTACCTACCTCGTGCTCGCTCTCTCTCTACCTACCTCGTGCTCGCTCTCTCTCTACCTACCTCGTGCTCGCTCTCTCTCTACCTACCTCGTGCTCGCTCTCTCTCTACCTACCTCGTGCTCGCTCTCTCTCTACCTACCTCGTGCTCTCTCTCTCTACCTACCTCGTGCTCTCTCTCTCTCTCTCTCTACCTACCTCGTGCTCTCTCTCTCTACCCACCTCGTGCTCTCTCTCTCTACCCACCTCGTGCTCTCTCTCTCTCTACCTACCCCGTGCTCTCTCTCTCTCTCTCTCTGCCTACCCCGTGCTCTCTCTCTCTCTCTCTCTCTGCCTACCTCGTGCTCTCTCTCTCTCTCTGCCTACCTCGCGCTCTCTCTCTCTGCCTACCTCGTGCTCTCTCTCTCTCTGCCTACCTCGTGCTCTCTCTCTCTGCATACCTCGTGCTCTCTCTCTCTACCTACCTCGTGCTCTCTCTCTCTACCTACCTCGTGCTCTCTCCCTCTCTCTACCTACCTCGTGCTCTCTCTCTCTCTCTACCTACCTCGTGCTCTCTCTCTCTCTCTACCTACCTCGTGCTCTCTCTCTCTCTCTACCTACCTCGTGCTCTCTCTCTCTACCTACCTCGTGCTCTCTCTCTCTACCTACCTCGTGCTCTCTCTCTCTCTACCTACCTCGTGCTCTCTCTCTCTCTACCTACCTCGTGCTCTCTCTCTCTCTACCTACCTCGTGCTCTCTCTCTCTCTACCTACCTCGTGCTCTCTCTCTCTCTACCTACCTCGTGCTCTCTCTCTCTCTACCTACCTCGTGCTCTCTCTCTCTCTACCTACCTCGTGCTCTCTCTCTCTCTACCTACCTCGTGCTCTCTCTCTCTCTACCTACCTCGTGCTCTCTCTCTCTCTCTCTCTCTCTCTCTCTCTCTCTCTCTGCCTACCTCGTGCTCTCTCTCTCTCTCTCTCTCTCTCTCTCTGCCTACCCCGTGCTCTCTCTCTCTCTCTCTGCCTACCTCGTGCTCTCTCTCTCTCTGCCTACCTCGTGCTCTCTCTCTCTCTGCCTACCTCGTGCTCTCTCTCTCTCTGCCTACCTCGTGCTCTCTCTCTCTCTGCCTACCTCGTGCTCTCTCTCTCTCTCTGCCTACCTCGTGCTCTCTCTCTCTCTCTGCCTACCTCGTGCTCTCTCTCTCTGCCTACCTCGTGCTCTCTCTCTCTCTGCCTACCTCGTGCTCTCTCTCTCTCTCTGCCTACCTCGTGCTCTCTCTCTCTCTGCCTACCTACCTCGTGCTCTCTCTCTCTCTGCCTACCTACCTCGTGCTCTCTCTCTCTCTGCCTACCTACCTCGTGCTCTCTCTCTCTCTGCCTACCTACCTCGTGCTCTCTCTCTCTCTGCCTACCTACCTCGTGCTCTCTCTCTCTCTGCCTACCTACCTCGTGCTCTCTCTCTCTCTCTCTGCCTACCTACCTCGTGCTCTCTCTCTCTCTCTCTGCCTACCTACCTCATGCTCTCTCTCTCTCTGCCTACCTCGTGCTCTCTCTCTCTCTGCCTACCTCGTGCTCTCTCTCTCTGCCTACCTCGTGCTCTCTCTCTCTCTCTCTCTGCCTACCTCGTGCTCTCTCTCTCTCTCTGCCTACCTCGTGCTCTCTCTCTCTCTCTCTCTCTGCCTACCTCGTGCTCTCTCTCTCTCTCTCTCTCTGCCTACCTCGTGCTCTCTCTCTCTCTCTGCCTACCTCGTGCTCTCTCTCTCTCTCTGCCTACCTCGTGCTCTCTCTCTCTCTCTGCCTACCTCGTGCTCTCTCTCTCTCTGCCTACCTCGTGCTCTCTCTCTCTCTGCCTACCTCGTGCTCTCTCTCTCTCTGCCTACCTCGTGCTCTCTCTCTCTCTGCCTACCTCGTGCTCTCTCTCTCTCTCTCTACCTACCTCGTGCTCTCTCTCTCTCTACCTGCCTCGTGCTCTCTCTCTCTCTACCTGCCTCGTGCTCTCTCTCTCTACCTGCCCCGTGCTCTCTCTCTCTACCTGCCCCGTGCTCTCTCTCTCTACCTGCCCCGTGCTCTCTCTCTCTACCTACCTCGTGCTCTCTCCCTCTCTCTACCTACCTCGTGCTCTCTCTCTCTACCTACCTCGTGCTTTCTCTCTCTACCTACCTCGTGCTCTCTCTCTCTACCTACCTCGTGCTCTCTCTCTCTACCTACCTCGTGCTCTCTCTCTCTACCTACCTCGTGCTCTCTCTCTCTACCTACCTCGTGCTCTCTCTCTCTCTACCTACCTCGTGCTCTCTCTCTCTCTACCTACCTCGTGCTCTCTCTCTCTCTACCTACCTCGTGCTCTCTCTCTCTCTACCTACCTCGTGCTCTCTCTCTCTCTACCTACCTCGTGCTCTCTCTCTCTCTCTACCTACCTCGTGCTCTCTCTCTCTCTCTACCTACCTCGTGCTCTCTCTCTCTCTCTCTCTCTCTGCCTACCCCGTGCTCTCTCTCTCTCTCTCTCTCTGCCTACCCCGTGCTCTCTCTCTCTCTGCCTACCTCGTGCTCTCTCTCTCTCTCTGCCTACCTCGTGCTCTCTCTCTCTCTGCCTACCTCGTGCTCTCTCTCTCTCTCTCTGCCTACCTCGTGCTCTCTCTCTCTCTGCCTACCTCGTGCTCTCTCTCTCTCTGCCTACCTCGTGCTCTCTCTCTCTCTCTCTCTGCCTACCTCGTGCTCTCTCTCTCTCTGCCTACCTCGTGCTCTCTCTCTCTCTGCCTACCTCGTGCTCTCTCTCTCTCTGCCTACCTCGTGCTCTCTCTCTCTCTGCCTACCTCGTGCTCTCTCTCTCTCTGCCTACCTCGTGCTCTCTCTCTCTCTGCCTACCTACCTCGTGCTCTCTCTCTCTGCCTACCTACCTCGTGCTCTCTCTCTCTCTGCCTACCTACCTCGTGCTCTCTCTCTCTCTGCCTACCTACCTCGTGCTCTCTCTCTCTCTCTGCCTACCTACCTCGTGCTCTCTCTCTGCCTACCTACCTCGTGCTCTCTCTCTCTCTGCCTACCTCGTGCTCTCTCTCTGCCTACCTACCTCGTGCTCTCTCTCTCTCTCTGCCTACCTCGTGCTCTCTCTCTGCCTACCTACCTCGTGCTCTCTCTCTCTCTGCCTACCTCGTGCTCTCTCTCTCTCTCTCTGCCTACCTCGTGCTCTCTCTCTCTCTCTCTCTCTGCCTACCTCGTGCTCTCTCTCTCTCTCTCTCTGCCTACCTCGTGCTCTCTCTCTCTCTCTCTGCCTACCTCGTGCTCTCTCTCTCTCTCTCTCTGCCTACCTCGTGCTCTCTCTCTCTCTCTCTGCCTACCTCGTGCTCTCTCTCTCTCTCTCTGCCTACCTCGTGCTCTCTCTCTCTCTGCCTGCCTCGTGCTCTCTCTCTCTCTACCTACCTCGTGCTCTCTCTCTCTCTACCTGCCTCGTGCTCTCTCTCTCTCTACCTGCCTCGTGCTCTCTCTCTCTCTACCTGCCCCGTGCTCTCTCTCTCTACCTGCCCCGTGCTCTCTCTCTCTACCTGCCCCGTGCTCTCTCTCTCTCTCTCTACCTTGTGCTCTCTCTCTACCTGCCTCGTGCTCTCTCTCTCTCTCTACCTACCT